>NW_028318049.1:157500-457500 GCF_062004578.1 Staurois parvus
TTCCCAACACAGCTAGAGAACTGATCACGCTGTGCTCTCATTCCTAGTGTGGTCAGTTTTTAACAGGCAAGCAGAGGGACTGGCAGGAAAACCAGGGATTTCAAACAAAGGGAGCAATACAAAGAACAGGATACTTTTTCATATAAGTACATGGTGCAGCAGACACGTATCAGAAATATGAAATGTTGGGATTACATATCCTTTAAACTTAGACTGCACTGCATATAGCATTTGAATTCTGAGAAACTGCCCAACAGAGAAATAAAAATCGCTGTAGATTGAGTGTTTTAGGAGTCATTGATCTGTGTATCGTAAATGGACAATTCAAACCTTACCTGGTTGTAGGCTGTTTGATGGAAGTACTACCATCTCAACCATCGAAACTCTGCAGCCTGGAAACTTGTGGCCAAGGCAATGTAATGCCAGTGTGCATGGGTGGGAATTACATCATCATCAGTGTCTTGCCAAGGGAAGAAGCAAGAAGAAAGGAGACCTGGAAGGACATGGAGCGGATGCAGGGAGGTCCAACCTCACATTGCTGGAGGAAAGCCAACGCGGGGGTAAGTGTGCCATAATGTCCAAGGATGCTGTAAACACTTGTACATTAAAGGATAAGTTCAACTTTAAAAAAAAAAATATAGTAAGTGCACTTTTTTTTTGCAGGTAAAAAAAAATGCGCATTTACTATTTTTTTTGTTTTAGGAGCCTGGAAAGCATTGCTCCAGGGACCAACAAGTCTCTGGTGCCAAGCAGGGCTCCTGCAGACTGTCAGTGTAATCTGTCTGCTTGTACCTCGTACAGCCCTGATGTGTACCTTTGCAGATGGACGGCACAGGTTTACACAGGGTTATGCCTCTCGGCTTTTGCCTATTAACCTTCGTAAAGTACATATAAAATTGTAATAAGTGAGGTACAGCACATACTGGGACATGTAGTCCCCCAGCAGCCCCTCGCCCAGTGCACACACACCCAGGAGGTATCCCTGTACGTCTGGCACCACACGTGTATAATGCCCCGTCATAGATGATACGACACCCCTCCAGCCCAGTGTCCGGAGCCCTGCCCAATCGTCTGTCACCAGCCCTGCCTCCACACCCAGGGCCCATCATGCCTGCTCTATTCTCCTGCTTCACTTGTCCTTGACTCAGCTTCACCACCGCCCAGCTACTCCAGACTGGTGGGCCGCTCAACCAATGGTGAGGCGCGGTGGGCGGGAGCTGGCAGCTTGGAGCGTGTGAGGTGGTGTCAGCTTGGGCTGTGCGATCCCAGTGAATGGGCTGACAAAAGCTGAGGTTCCAAGATGCGATTTCTAGTTGCCATGGCGACCTGGTGCCTGGGATTGTTCAAACACTGTTGTAAACCATTACATATATCCAGTGACGTGACTGACCTCAGGTGATACACAGAGATGAAACAAATGTTCCTACATAAGTTGTACCTGTTTATCTGAAGTCTTCTCTCCTCTACACCTGTTCAACATGCTGAATTTATAAAGCTTGTCTGAAGGTTTAAATAAAAAGAGGGGCGGAGAGATGAAATTACACACTGAAGAGCTCAGTGAGGAGAGCTCTGAGAACTGATTGGAGGTAGGAGACACCCCCCCCCCCCGTCCCTCCACGCAGCTCACAGGTATAGAGCTGAGGCTGTCAATCACAGTCTGTGGCCTCCCCATCACCATTTTTCTCTTGGCATCAGGAAAACATGTCAGAAGTGATTTTGCCGATAGTAGAGGAATGTGGCAGCAGGCAGAAATTACACTTAGTGCTCTTAACTGGGACACACTATACTGTAGAAGGATATGCTTCGTGCATTTCATGTCTGAGATTTACAACCATTTTTAAATAGGATTATTATCTATATGAATATTACTGGACACTTTGGCCATGTCTCCTAGATGCCTTTCCTCCTGCCAATGGCGTTTTGGCTGAAAAATTGTGTGGTACGTTTAGGTGGGTGAAGTGCTTGGGAGTGAATTCATTTCATTGGCCAGAATAATTAATTTATTGTGGCCTTTGAAATGAATTAATTCTTAAGCACTTAATGCACCTAACATTAACAAGCATTTAGATGCGTTTACACACCAAACTTTTTTTTGTCTGCCAAAATGCTGCTGCTCATGGACATACTGGCAGTGGGGTTTTTTTCTGCCTCAACTCCTACAGTGGAAATAAAAAGTCTACACACCCCTGTTAAAATGTCAGTTTTCTGTGATGTAAAAAAATTAGACCGATAAATGATTTCAGAACTTTTTCCACCTTTAATATGACCTATAGACTGTACAACTCATTTGAAAAACAAACTGAAATCTTTTTTTTTTTTGGGGGGGGGGGGTAAACATAAAAAACTAAAATAATGTGGTTGCATAAGTGTGCACACCCTCTTATAACTGGGGATGTAGCTGTGTTCAGAATTAAGCAATCACATTCACAATCATGTTAAATAGGAGTCAGTACACACCTGCCATCATTTAAAGTGCCTCTGAATAACCCCAAATAAAGTTCAGCTGTTCTAGTAGGTCTTTACTGACATTTTCTTAGTCGCATCCTACAGCAAAAGCCATGGTCCGCAGAGAGCTTCCAAAGCATCAGAGGGATCTCATTGTTAAAAGTTATCAGTCAGGAGAAGGGTATAAAAGAATTTCCAAGGCATTAGATATACCATGGAACACAGTGAAGACAGTCATCATCAAGTGGAGAAAATAGTGACATTACCAAGAACTGGACGTCCCTCCAAAATTGATGAAAAGACGAGAAGAAAACTTGTCTGGGAGGCTGCCAAGAGGCCTACAGCAACATTAAAGGAGCTGCAGGAATATCTGGCAAGTACTGGCTGTGTGGAACATGTGACAACAATCTCCCGTATTCTTCATATGTCTGGGCTATGGGGTAGAGTGGCAAGACGGAAGCCTTTCCTGACAAAGGAAGACATCCAAGCCCGGCTACATTTTGCAAAAACACACCTGAAGTCTCCCAAACGCATGTGGGAAAATGTGTTATGGTCTGATGAAACCAAGGTTGAACTTTTTGGCCATAATTCCAAAAGATATGTTTGCCGCAGGAACAACACTGCACATCACCAAAAGAACCCCATACCCACAGTGAAGCATGGTGGTGGCAGCATCATGCTTTGGGGCTGTTTTTCTTCAGCTTGAACTGGGGCCTTAGTCAAGGTAGAGGGAATTATGAACAGTTCCAAATACTAGTCAATATTGGCACAAAACCTTCAGGCTTCTGCTAGAAAGCTGAACATGAAGAGGAATGTCATCTTTCAGCATGACAATGACTCAAAGCATACATCCAAATCAACAAAGGAACGGCTTCACCAGAAGAAGAATAAAGTTTTGGAATGGCCCAACCAGAGCCCAGACCTGAATCCCATCGAAAATCTGTGGGGTGATCTGAAGAGGGCTGTGCACAGGAGATGCCCTTGAAATCTGACAGATGTGGAGTGTTTTTGCAAGGAAGAGTGGGCAAATATCGCCAGGTCAAGATGTGCCACGCTGATAGGCTCATACCCAAAAAGACTGAGTGCTGGAATCAAATCAAAAGGTGCTTCAACAAAGTATTAGTTTAAGGGTGTGCACACTTATGCAACCGTATTATTTTAGTTTTTTTTATTTTGACTTCCCTCCACCTAAAAGATTTATTTATGTTATTTATTACAGGTACTTATATAGCTGTCAATTTATGCAGCGCTTTACATATATATTGTACATTCACATCAGTCTCTAACCCTTAAGGGGTGTACAATCTAAGGGCCCTAACTCATATACACATACTAGGGCAGGAACCAATTCACCTACCAGCATGTCTTTGGAGGTGGGAGGAAACCGGAGTACCCAGAGGAAACCCACGCAGGCACAGGGAGAACATGCAAACTCCAGGCAGGTGGTGCCGTGGCTGGGATTCGAACCAAGGACCCTAGTACTGCTAGGCGGAAGTGCTAACCATTTAGCCACTGTGCTGATTTCAGTTTGTTGTTCAGCTGAGTTGTACTGTTTATAGGTCACATTAAAAGGTGGATAAAGTTCTGAAATGTTTTATTTTTGTCTCATTTTTTACATCACAGAAACCTGACATTTTAACAGGGGCGTGTAGACTTTTTATATCCACTGTATATGTACATAGACACATAGGATAACCTACAGGGGTGTTTAGAGGTTGAAAAAAAATGCCAGATGCCCTGGAGAGCAGAATTAAAACCCTCCAGTGTGCACAAGGTCTCAAAATAAATGCAATGCTGGAGGTAGGGTTGCCACCTCATCCCTTTAAAACCGAACACATTAATTACACGGGTTCTGTGGCTGATTAAGGTGGTAATTAAACTCACTTGATGCCTTATCTGCATTAAATTAGCCTCAGAACCTGTGTAATTAATGTGTTCGGTTTTAAAGGGATGAGGTGGCAACCCTAGTTGGAGGTTGCATTTGAGACACACATCCAATGAAATATGGAAAAATATCAAAAAGGCTTTCTTCCCCTCCAAATTATGATGAAAGAAAACTGCCATAGCGCTTCTGAAAGAGTATTGGAATTTATGGCTACAACAAATCTCATAAATGATTAATCTGTGATATAATTATTTAGCTGTAGAATTAATTGAATAAATAGTGGGATTAGGAGGGGATCGCCCACCAAGCTCTTTCAGGGGGGTCCTCGGGCTCATATTGCTGCTCTGGTAACACAATAACCAGTGTGGAGACCACTGTGATAATTAAAACATGGAAATCAGGCTTGGGGAAGATTAACAAGATCAACAGTAACAAAATGAATACTGCCTGTACAGCTAATGACCTGCGAGTACATCTTTATCTCTAGGTGAATATCAACACATTTATTTTAATAAAGATATATTTTAAAATAAATAAAACGTTGGTATTGCTGCGAATTCAAAAAACGATAGAATTGCACAGCAGAGAGGAATGGTTCTGTACACACGGTCATCGGGGGATCAGGAAGGAATTCCTGCAGGAGCAAATTGGATCATGTTTTGCTGGGGTTTTTTTTGCCTTCCTCTGGATCAACTGTGGGTGTAGGATTATAACTTTTTTTTTTTTTTTTGATGGTTGAACTGGATGAACTTTTGTCTTTTTTCAGCCAGACTAACTATGTAAATGTGGCCTGCTGCAGCAAATACTGATGCTGTAGCTCCTGTTCTTCTCTTTGGCTCCCTTCATTGCCTCCCTCACTGCAGAACGTACTACTACATAATCTGGCATGCTGTGTGCAAGTTCTGTAGCAGATGTGGCTGTGTGTAAATGCCCAAATGACAACAGAGGAAAAACTTTGGAGAGAAACTGCAATAGAAGACACATTGTATATAGGAAGGGGTCACCTAGGGCAACCAACCCCATCCCATTACTTATTACTCTCAAGAAATGAAGCGAAGGCTGGATTTTAGTGGTCATGGCAGTCATTTCTTCAATTCAAAGTCAAATAAGTAACACATTTAAAAAAAAAAAAAAAAAAAGGAAAGGGAAATTGGGATAATGGTCTTTGAGCCCGGGTTCACGTATATGCGGTGTGGTACATCGCATGTGATTCGCACAGGAACCGCACTGCATTCCTGTGCAAATCACATGCAAATTGTGTGCGGTGTCATTGGAGTCATACATTTTGTATGGCTCTAATTGCACCGCTGCCTTTTTTTTTTTGTTTGCACTAGAATCGGATTGCATGGGTATTCACACCTATGTGATCCGATTTTGCACATCGCACCGTGTTTTGCAGACCACTTTCAGGGTGTTGTTAACTTAACATACACACCCGCAGCGGTTTGCATGAACGGGGTGCGATTCCGATGTGGTACGGAATTTGCACAGAAAACGCTGCAAATTTCAGACCGCATCAGTGTGAACCCAGGCTGAAGGTCAACTTTCAACAAACCAAACTAGTATCTGCACACTAGGCCTCAACCCCCGACTTGACTACTGTAACTCCCTCCTCGCTGGCCTACCCAAACACAGGCTATCCCCGCTTCAGTCTATCCTGCATTCTGTGGCCAGACTCATCCACCTTACCAACCGCTCCATATCCGCCACCCCCCTCTGCCAATCCCTCCACTGGCTTCCGATTGCCCAACGCATAAAATTCAAAATATTAACATTGACGTACAAAGCTGTCCATAACGCTGCCCCAAACTACATCATCGACCTGATATCCATCTACCACCCAAAACGCACTCTCCACTCCTCACAAGACCTCATACTCTCCAGTTCCCTGGTCTCCTCCTCCCATGCCCGTCTCCAGGACTTCTCCAGGACTTCCCCCATCCTCTGGAACTCACTACCTCAATCCATCAGACTGTCACCTTCCCTCCTCACCTTTAGGCGCACCCTGAAAACCCATCTCTTCAGAGAAGCCTACCCCACCCTCACCTAATTGCCGATCTCCTCCACTCTTCCTACCACTCCTTCCCCACAGCTATTTCCTCCTGTACCACTCTCCCCTCCCTCCTAGATTGTAAGCTCCAAGGAGCAGGGCCCTCGAACCCCTCGTGTATTGTTTTGTATTGTTACTGTACTGTCTCATGTACTGTCCCCCACTATAATGCACAGCGCTGAGCAAACCGCTGGCGCTATATAAATCCTGTATAATAATAATAATAACAACAACAACACCACCTTGGGGACATAGAAGTTGTCCATATGCAATAAGATTCCTTTTGTTTAGCCCCAAGAGCTGAAAGAGAGAAATGTATCGATTCCTCTATCCATGCTGAAAAGTATGGGTAGAAGAATCTCATCTGCTGGCTTTTATATTCTGATAGCCAGCAACCACAGCTGTCAGAGTACCTGAACAGTGGCTGCACTGGAATCAATGCAGTCGCTGCTTGGCTGAACATTTTCCACCCAGCTTCTTTGATTTCCAGATCAAAGAATGTCAGGTGGGAAAGCACCAAATAAGGCCACCTAGGGCTCGACTTCCAGTCGCTTCATCACCAAATCTGCTCCATGTATGCTCCAAATTTTACCATCACAGCTAGAGATACAATGGACCATAACTTGATCTCTTGCCAAAGGGATGCCATACCAGAGATGGTTCCCAAATCACAACTGCACACTATCTGCATATACGGTCTTTCAAAGGACACTATTGCCCTACCTTATGGCAGTTATAAAAGCTTCAACCAAAAATGTAAAAAAAAAAAAAAAAAACTGTCCCACCAAAAGAACAAGGTGGGAGGAAGGGTGGAAATGCTCCTCCAACATTCCTAACCTCACTCTTCACGCTGGAGAAACATCCTCTCTCCCCCTGACACTCCCAAGGCTATTCCTTGTCCTGCTCTCCCTGCTCTGCCCACCTTCAACCTTGACCCCAGGCCCTAAAACACCCCAATCCCTCTCCAGACCCACTCATACAGTCCCAAACATTGCCTTTGATAATTATTATTCGAATCTGTTCTGTTTTATCAGGTTAGAAGAGTGGTGCAGGCACAAAACCTGCACCACTCTTTGTTCATTCTCTCTGTTGTGTATTTGGACTGTTTAATCCTCATTACAGCCAAAATTATGTCTTTTGTTTCTGTAAAATTCTATCGGATTTTCAATGGGGTGCTTTATCCTGCGAGAGAGGAGCACAGAAAATCGCCTGCAGTGGTCTCAGGAACAGTTCTTCGATCTATGGTCTGGTTATCAATGAGCGAATACACCCAGAACGAACCTGAGCACATGAGGAAAATAGAAGCATTAGCAAAGGTCGCTTCAGCAAAAATCACGTCAAAACAAGCAGTATATAGAGATACAGGCAGCTGAAATGATATACAAAGTTTGACTTATGGATGTGAAAGTCGTGCTTAGCGCCATTAAGCCTTGTCCTTTAATGTGATGAAGGAGCGGACGTGTTTTTCGAGCACATCAAACATACCTGACTCGTTTTGTTTCTGCTGGTTGGAATGTGTGAGGTACCACTAAACCATCTAGGGAGGGGCCCTTTTGGCTGCTCAACTCTTTGAGGGTTCCTGAGTCTTCTGACCCCTTCAAGGTATAGTGGCCATTGTGATGGGTGAGGAGTGACATTACCACTAGCCTACCGGGCACTTACACCCCCTTCCTGCCCAGGCCAATTTGTAGCTTTCAGCGCTGTCACAATTTGAATGACAATTGCGCGGTCATGCAACACTGCACCCATATGATATTTTTATCATTTTTTCCACACAAATAGAGCTTTCTTTTGGTAGTATTTACTCGCCGCTGGATATTTTATTTTTTGCGCTATAAACAAAAAAAGAGCAAAAAAATTTGCAAGAAAAAAATGTTTTCTTTGTATCTATTATAAAATTTTGCAAACAGGTAATTTTTCTCCTTCACTGATGTGCGTTGATGAGGCTGCACTGATAGGCACCGATGAGGTGACACGGATAGACAGCACTGATAGGAGGCACTGATAAGCGGAATTGATGAGCTGGCACTGATGATGCTGCACTGATAGGCAGCACTGATGGTTGGCACTGCTGGGCACAGGTGGGTGGCACTGCTGAGTGGAACAGGTGGGTGGCACTGATGGGCACAGGTGGGTGGCACTGCGGGGCACAGGTGGGTGGCACAGGTGGGCAGCACTGCTGGGCACTGATCATTAGTGTCCTGCTCATCAGTGCCGATCCCTTCGCTGACATTTGCCAGTTTTCAGCAGTACTTCTTGGCAGTGACAGTGCGAGGAAAGTGCAGCCAATAACCGGCAACTGTATTTACCCGGTGATCGCTGTGTCATTGGACACAGCTGATCATGTGGTAAAAAGACGCCATGACTGGCCATTTACCGTACCATGTGATCAACTGTGTCCATAGGACACAGCTATCACCAGCGGGGCCGGGTGCGCGCAGGGGGGTGTGTCCTGGAATGACGTCCATGGACGTCGTCCCAGGATCACACAACCACGCTGTAGCAGTACTTCGGCTATAGCACGGTTTGGAAACCGTTAAAGAAAAGTCTTAAAGTGGTTGTAAACCTCAGACATTCAATATGAACAAAGCATATCCCTCTATAGTGTGTACTTGTCTCAATCCAGAGCACTAAGTGTCTTGTCTGTCTACTGCCTCCTTTCTCTCCAGGAGTCACTTCTGACCTGTTTTATTGACTCCAAGAGAAAAAAATGGTGACAGCGGAGGGAGTTCCAGCACACAGCCTGTGATTGACAGCCTCTGCTCTGTTCCTGTGTGCTGTATGAAGGAGGGTGAGCTCCCCTCACTGATCTCAGCAGAGTGTAACTTCCCTGCTTGCAGCCCCGTTTTCTGAACTCTCAGGCAAGCTGTGTAAAGTTTGCACTTTGAATGGCTGTAGAGAAGAAAAGACCGCAGATAAACAGGTACAACGTATGCAGGAGGATTTGTTTCATCTCTGTGTATCACAGGCTAAATCACTTCACTGGGTATATGTAAGGGTTTACAACCACTTTACAGCAGAACTAAAATGGTAACAGTTAACTAAGCGTAAGCGGGGAGATTCTTCTTTGCATAGCTAAGCACAATTAGGACGAAACGCATCAGGGGTGTGGCTGTGGGCTGGGACTGTTGGACAACACACATGGATTAAAGTTTCATTGGAAGGAGTGACATGATCAGAGTGCGGCCATTTGTACACAGATTTTACAGTGAAACTAACTCATCTGTTCATGGTCTTTTTTTTGCAATGTATACTGAGCTGTGCATGTGCAGCTCACTGAACATTCTCAGCATGGCTTCTTGGTGCCAGGATGGATGAACTTCTGCCCTTGCAAGAGAGTTACATTATCCTACCAATCATGATGGCCGAAGACCTGACACCTGGAAGAAGCCAGGGAGATGATGATGGTGCTGGCAAGGGACATCACAGACCATGCAGCGAAGGTACTTGTTAACATTATTTCTGCTCTAACCCCTTGCCCTCCAGAGGATTTCCCCCCCTTCCTGACCAGGCCATTCTTTGTGATACGGAGCTGTGTTACTTTAACCGACAATTGCGCGGTCATGCAACGCTGCACACAGATAAAACTTACGTCCTTTTTTCCCCCCACAAATAGAGCTTTATTTTGGTGGTATGTGATCGCCTGTGCATTTTTTATTTTTTGCGCTATAATAAAAAAAACAATATTTTTGACTTTTTGCTATTAAGCATGTCCAGTAAAAAAAATGTTAAAAATCTAATTTTGTCATAAATTTATGCCAAATGTATTCTGCTCCATGTCTTTGCTAAAAAAAATCCCAATATGCATAAATTAATTGGTTTACATGAAAGTTATAGCAATTACAAATGGTGGTATAGATACTGGGATTTTTTTTTTTTAATAGTAATGGTGGCGATCAGCAACTTATAGCGGGAAAGGGTTAACTGTATGCTGGGGGGGTTTTACTATGGGGCAGTGTGTTGGTGCTTCACTGTAATCACACTGCTTTGGATGGCTGTGCTTTGTACAGCCATCCAAAACAGTGTGCCCAAGCTGACAGGGAGGAGAACTGTTCGTAAACAAAACAGTTCTCCTCCCCGTCGTAGATCCTTGGAAATCACTGAGCTCCGGCAAGTAATCACTGACCGGGATCCGGTGATTGACAGCCGCGAATGGCGGCACGGGTAGGGCGTGCGCGCACCCCCTACCCGTAAATAAAAACACGTGTGTGTGTGTATATATATATATATATATATATATATATATATATGTGATTTTGCGCACATGTGCTGTCCTGTAGCAGTATTTCTGCTATAGGGTGGTCCGGAAGCAGTTACAAAACTTGGTTAATGTATACAGAAAATATCCAATGTGTTTTGGGGGTTAAACTCCTCCTTATTTATTTCAGGTACTTTTATAGCTGTCAATTTACGCAGCGCTTTACATATATATTGTACATTCACATCAGTCCCTAACCCTCAAGGGGCGTACAATCTAAGGTCCCTAACTCACATTCATACATATACATACTAGGGCCAATTTAGACAGGAGCCAACTAACCTACCAGCATGTCTTTGGAGTGTGGGAGGAACCCGAAGTACCTGGAGGAAACCCACGCAGGCACAGGGAGAACATGCAAACTCCAGGCAGGTGGTGCCGTGGTTGGGGTTCAAACCAATGACCCTAGTACTGCCAGGTGGAAGTGCTAACCATTAGCCACTGTGCTGCCTTCTCCTGGGCAAAAGGCACAGAAACCTAGGTCTTTCCATGGTGGATTAGCGTGGCCAGGTGCTCTGTTGGCCTGGATGCATGTATTCTTTATGTGTTACAAATAGGAAGCTGTACTTTTTTTTTACTTTGTGTGTCTATGTGCTTTGGGGTGCCATTGAAACCGAACTGCAACATACATAGCACACATTATTGCAAATCAGCGGGCACAAAAATGCATCCATAGGCATGAATGGGCCTGGAAAGTCAAGAATTGCATAGAACTTCAGCTGCTTATACGTCTGATCGACTTCTGATTTTGACATCATCTGCTCAAAAACTCCCCAGAGCCCTCAAATGTCCTTTTCCTTTGAAGCGGTCTATTAATTTGCTGGAGCAGCCGTCCGGAGGTTGGAACCTGTTTGGCACAGACGGAGCAGCGCGCAGGATAAAAGGTAAATTATTCAAATGTTTGCCCAGTGCAGGATGTTTCCAAGGAAATGTATGATCCCACTAAGAGGTATTGACTGTCTTCCTACCCGCTGTCCCCCTGCCAGCAGCCCCCCCACCTCCCGCCAGCCTGAGTGACACCTCTCACAATCCTATCTGCTGGAGATTAAGCGCTAATTAATACGTCTTTAGCCAGCAAGCAGCACGGTGCCCTTTCCTAGTGTTGGACCCGACCGCTGGGCCAAGATGAGCAGCTAAAAACAGAGATAGGAAGCCTTCCAACCTCCCTAATCCCTACTCCTGGCACCAGAAATGGAGGGCGGATTCCAGCGCAGGTCAGGAAAGGGTTAAGTCTCAAATTCTTCCCATCAGCCACCTCCGCATCCCTCTACTGCCATGAAATGCCCCCTATGAGAGCGATTGCTTTACTCCTGGTTAATAATTCACATTGTCCTTCATTATTTCACTCGGCTTGTATTAGCGGGATTCAAAGGCCGGGCTGATCTCTGCAGTAAAGAGAGAAGACTTAAAGGAAAAGCGGATTTGCAGAAAATACATATTTTGAGATATTACGGCAAACTTTACTGGGCAGCTTTACATTTATTGCATCCCATATTGTATCATATTAAATGGTATTGCTGGTACAGCTTTGCAGATTCTCCCTCTAGGGGCTATAATAGGAAATTGCAATTAGCACCCTTGCAGAATGTCTGCTTTAATTAAACACAGTCTTGATGCAGAACTAGTACACAGAGGCACAGCTGACAAGTAGAAGTGAGACTGGGTTTGGCCTGAACCCATGTTTGTCCGAACCTGGAAGAAGACAGCTGTCAGGCTAGGTTCACATATGTGCTGGTGGTGTGGATCCGCATGAAAATCCACCACCTACACACAGGAATGCAGACCCGCGGGCGGGCTGCCTGTTCAGAAGATGTGCAGGGACTTCTTCCCTGCGTGTCACGGGGCACAGGAGTCCATTCAAATGAATGGGTTCTCATGCCCGCGCAAAACGCGGCCCGCACGGCCGCATACAGTGAAGGAAATGCGTATTTGATCCCCTGCTGATTTTGAATGTTTGCCCACTCACAAAGAAATGTTCAGTCTAAAAAATGGAATGTTCGGTGTATTGTAACACTGAGAGACAGAATAGCAACAACAAATTCAAAAGAAATGCATGTCTAACAAATGATGCACTGATTTGCATGTTCATGAGGGAAATAAGTATATGATCCCCTATCATTCAGCAGGATTTCTGGCTACCAGGTGTCTTTCATACAGGTAACAAGCTGAGATTAGAAGCAGTCTCTTAAAGGGAGTGCTGCTAATCTTATTTTGTTACCTGTATAAAAGACACCTGTCCACAGGAGCAATCAAACAATCAGATTCCAAACTCTCCACCATAGTAAAGAGCTGTCCAAGGATGTCAGGGACAAGATTGTAGACCTACACAAGGCTGGACTGGGCTACCAAACTATCGCCAAGCAGCTTGGTGAGAAGGTGACAACAGTTGGTGCAATCATTCACAAATGGAAGAAACACAAAACAACGGTCAGTCTCTCTAGGTCTGGTGCACCATGCAAGATCTGGCCTTGTGGAGTGTCAATGATCATGAGAACAGTGAGGAATCATCCCAGAACTACAGGTAAGGATCTTGTCAATGATCTCCAGGCAGCAAACACTGAAAATCAGCAGGGGATCAAATACTTATTTCCTTCACTGTATATGTGAACCGGGGGTCAGTGCTGGGCCAAGGAACTGTACGTGGGGGAATCACTCTACATCTGAACAAACACAAAGGGGGGGGGGGATTCTTGTGATATTATTGGCCGAATATAAAAACCTTGGGTCAATAGCATTCCTGCACCCCACTCATTGGCCCAGGAATGGCATGCAGATGATGCCTGCCTAGGAATGCCCACTCCTTCAGGCTGACATCCAACCATCAAGGCATTTTGATATTTGCCTAAATCTATTCAAGACTCCCTACTTGCATCAGGACTGAGGATGTTTAGAGGACTAGTGAGGCAGAGTGCTGTGATGTTGTCCCCCACCAGCCATGATCTGCCTGCCCTGCATAGGGAAGCACAAAGAACCAGTGATGACATCATGGTCACTAAAATAAGGTATGAAATGAAAACAGAAAGGTCTGATTTATAAAATGTCATTAGCTTATAGATATAGAAAAATATAATTATAAGCCACATGTGGAGGATGGATGGAAGAACATATTTACCTCCGGAGGTACTATCTCTATAGCATAAATGTGTCTAGAACAATATAAATGTTATTCATGTCATATACATATATCACATACAATCATCAGAAGGGTGATTGTCTGTGATATATGTATATGACATCAATAAAATATGTTTTTTATATATTGATATTGTTTTTTGGTGTTCTACCTCTGGAAAGGTTTATTCAGAGACCCAATTTATATTGTTCTAGACCACAGGTGTCAAACGGGCCAAATCCAGCTCTCCAGGCCATTTCATGTGGCCCTTTCACCTCTCCTTCAGGTACCCCCTTGTCTCTACCCCCACCTTGTCTCAGCAGTCGGGCTGCAGATAGAACTCCTCTGCCAAGTCCTGCACCTCTCATCTCTGCCTCCCCTGGTCTCAGCATTCAGAAAACTCTGGTAACTGACTCCACTCCTCCTCTGGTCCTTCTCCAGACCCTGCACTTTCTGCTTTCCAGCTCTGCCCCCAAGGGGGTGCACAATGATGTTAGGGAGAGTGTGGGATTCATGACATCTATGTAATGGGGTTTGGGGTGCTCTGAACATCTAGTCTTACAGCTACAACCGGCCCTTTGAGGGAAACCATAATGCTGATATGGCCGTGATGAAATGGAGTTTGACACCTCTGTTCTAGGCACATAGATAAAGAAAAAGGAGGAATCAGGGAAGAAAAAAAAATAATAATCAGAATAAACTTCAGCTTTATTAGACATCCCAGTTGCAGTATGCTCGAATAAGCAGACCCTGTCTGAAACTGGGAGGGGAGAACATCAGGAAATTTGTGGACACTTCGCATCACCTACCAATGAATGTCGCTCAGAGAATGCCAGTCAAACGTTCTGCTGATTTTCTTTCATCTGGAAGAACAAAGACCAGACATGGTGTTTTCCGCTGACAAACTGATATTACCTCTGGCAAGACACGCTGAGACTTTTAGTTCCCCAGTAGCTGTGGGGAAAGCAGTAAGCCCAGAGGAACACTTTGTAGGTGTAGAGGTGGTGATAACCCTGACCCCCTATATCTGGTTAGGCGTTCTCCGCTCTTCATTATTCCCAGTCACATACTGTAAGCCCCTGCCTGATTTATATGCAGCTGGCGATCCTAACATTTACGCTTATTTTCAGACCAGTTCTCGTTAATCCTTCCCCGATCTTGACTAGGAAATGAGAAGCTGAAACTCTGGTTTGGGCCCCTCGGGACCCGATCTCCAGCCAAAGTGACTGCGTGGAGTAAAAACATGCAAGCCTAACCATATTAATGAGCAGAATAATGAGCAGAGACTTGAAACATTCATATAAGAATGTTAATGATTGCATACATTATAGAAGGACAGAATCTACAACATTTAAAAGTCATTTCCAGGGACACTTTGCTGCTGGAACAGTCTATTCTGGCTTCTATCACTCTGCTGTGTTTAATCCAAATCTAGATTTACCTAAAGCAAAAAAAAAAACAGAGGTTGTTTAGCAGGTATTGTAGGTATAAAACCATACCACAAACTCTACAATGACTTTTGTAGACTCAATTGGAGCTTTCAATCATATTACAAAATATTTTTTTTGACCAACAGGTGTTTGCTTTTTTTGTTTCAATTGATTCAGTTTTTATCAAAATTATAAACGGAATTATAAAAGCATTGATTAGGTGGATCCCTTTGAGAACATGTGTGTGCACGAAACACGTCAGGAAGGAGCCTATGTGCTGATGTCACGCCGTCGCGTCCACGTGATTGTCTGGCAGCCATCTTTGTAAGTGATTTTTATCCATTGATGATTTTATGTTCCATGTGGTTGCTATCTTTTTAATAAAACATACTACACTATATGATACTGTCTCTGGGCTCGGTCTATGAGCTTGCCTTTCCTTGGTTCACTGTGGGCTGGAGATGCACACTTGGCTATTCTACTCGATTGTTCATTTGGTGTATTACTGGCTTCTGGAGAGATCCCACCTTCAACCGGGTCACCGGCAGGAGGAACAAGCAGGAACACCCCTTAGTGTCATTCTGCTCTGGGATTGCTTGCTACTTACTTCTGGTGAGTGCATTATGGTGGAGGTGCAGTGCGGACGCCACAGAAGTCACTACATTTTGTTGATTTGATCACATCACTATTTTTGAGACTATTATGATATTTAGAGGACGTATATATTTCATTTGTTATTCCGTCCGTTTTGTTTCTTCATTGGAGTATTCGCTATTCTCTATTTCTTTTTTAAGATGTTTCCTTTCTCTTTTACAATCATCATTGATTATAACACACATTTTTATTAGCGCCGCACATTGATATTGTGGAGATTTATTAGATTCTGATTTTCGAATCAAAATGTCCACTTGAGCTTCAGAAGGTTTTTCCTCCTGCATGACCAAGCCATTTTTTGCTATTTAGCACTGTGCTACTTTAACTGGTATTTGCCTGGTCATGCAACGCTGTACCCAAATGAAATTTATATATATATTTATTTAGGTGGTATTAAAACACCACTGGATTTTTATTCTTTATTATATAAATAAATAAAAAATTTGAAAAATCTTTTTTTTTTTTTTTTTTAAACATATCCAATAATAAAGATAAAAATTTTATTTTTTCTTAAATTTAGGCCAAAATGTATTCTGCTACACGTCTTTGATAAAATAAAATCCCAATAAGTATATATTGATTTGCTTGTGTGAAAGCTACAGTATAGTGTCTACAAACTATGGTACATATATACTGGAATTTTTATTTATTCATCTTTTTACTCTAGTAATGGCAGTGACTTATAGCAGGACTGCGATAGTGCGCCGGGCAATCTGACGCTGAGTGGGAACGGACACTGACATCACCAGTGACACGGATACAGTAATAATACTCTACACTGTCACTGTACTAATGATACTGTACTAATGGCTGGGAAGGGGTTAACATTTCAGGGTAATCAAAGGGTTAAGTGTGTGCCTGACAGTTGTTAATATGTGTCTTTTGTGCTGCTTTTTAAGTAAAAATGTATTTGTTCCTTCTCCCTGGTATGCAGGGAGAAAAAACAAAGATCAACACAGGGCTCTGGGCTGTGATTGGACACAGCAATCCTGGTGTTCTATTTGCAATCTAAAAGGTAAAATGTTCTGGGTATTATATCACTTTTTGTCCATTTTCTACGATTTATTTTCACATTGGATTTCTTATGAAAATTATGAACATTATGGATTGATCATCAATTTTTTTTCCCTCCATCTAGCACCTATAATTTTATTCAATGATAATTTTATTCAATAAGAGTTTGATGTTATATATAATCTATCAATGATGTATTATTATACGCATATCACTGTATTATCCTTTTAGGTTGTTTTTATCTACTTATATATGTAATTGCATTTCTGCTGTTTGTTGTGGCACATTGGCCCCACCCCCTTAAGTGTGGTTGCCCCACCCATATGGGTAGGCCCACAGATAGGGCTACACTATATAGAGAGGTTGTTAATCTCTTCAAAACGCGTCAGCTTGACCCTGAGAGTCTCTCTCCCCTCGATGGGATTCGTACGCATCTCCTAACCCAGTGTTTCATATTTGGATGTTATATGCCTTTTATATTGCTACTTTTGTGAGTATATCTCTTTATTAATACATTTATGTGTTGCCTACTAAGGTAATGCTCAAGGTTGGTGTGCTCTGTTTTTGTTCTCTACCACTGTAATTAGACACGGCAGATCAGCAGGTCCCGGCCATGAAACATTGTCAGGGGCCTGCTGTGTCTAATCACAGTGTGAGTTGGTGGTGGTGGTGGTGGTGGGGGGGGGGGTTCAGATGAGCATGTCCTGTATCCAGAACCAACGTACAGGTACGTCGGTGTGCCTTCAGGAGCCACCTGTGTGCAGTACAATGCAGGCAAGCGGTCCTAAAGTGGATATATACCCACATAAAAAACAATAAGAAATGTGCATCCTCTCATACTGGATTTTTTTCTGTGCTAAAAGACCAGATTATTGAATGATCACCTTCAAACATGTGTGGGCACCTCTAGACTAGTAGCTTGATCCAAAAAAAATAAAATCTAGGTATGGGTTGAATAGACAGACTCCTTCTGCCTTCCAGGATTTTGATATCTGAGTAACATATAGCCAAAACTGGTGACTGTCAAGGAGGAGACTGGTGCTGAGCCATCATGATTGACTGAAGGGAGGTGCCTAAGCAAATATCGACTTTCAGAGAGTCAGTGCTTCCTTAGTAGCTACTTGCACAGTGTCTATGGTGTAGTTACTCCATAATTAAAATTGCAACTGATCCCAGACTATGGAAATTATTCTAAGAGTTCAAGAAGTTTTAACAAATCTTCAACTGACCTCTGTAGATGCATGTACTGTGGAGTAATTTGTCTTCAAGAAACACAGCAACTCTGCTGTTGAGTTTCAGTTGGTTTCTAACCATTTAACGTCCTTGTTGTTGGTTTACATTACAGGAATAACAGTACTTGCAGCTATGGAGACTTGAAGATTGGTTTTAAAGCATATCCCTGCTTGTTCAGTACACGTCCATAATATTGTGGTATAGAAACTTTACGTTGCTGGTTCTGTTTTACAGTCATGAATCAAGCAATGAAAGTGCCAGCATTGATGTTAATGTACTTACCTATAAAGCCCGAATTCTGAGGGGTTCTAATATGCAAATATTAATAAAAAAGTGACATCTGGTCTTGAAGTCAGGAGGGATGGTTCAGGGCTCCTTCAAGAAATGGAGCTGCTACTTGTGTATTAGTTCTCCCCAGAATGTGGGTGTCCTGTCTAGGTATATGGCCATCACTTTTGGGTGCCTGCTTTACTTTTAGGGACAGTTCACACTACATGCGTTTCAGTTGCTTTTTTTCTGCATTCAAAAACACACAGAAAGTAGGTTATATGGTTGCCAATGTCATAGTTCACATTAGTGCTTGCAGTTCCTGTGTGTTCCGGTTGCAGAAAAAAAATATAACAGGCTGCATTTGGTCTGCACAGAACTGTGCTGAAACACAGTAAAACGCATAAAAAAAAAAAAAACGCACCAGAATGCACATGTCACTATTTAAATTGAAGAAAAAGAGGGAAAAAAAAGGAACTGGAATGCATAAAAAAAACGCACAGGGACTCGGCAAAAACGCACCAGAATGCGTAAAAAAATGCACATGCATAAACGCATCTGGACTGCGTTTCTATAGTGTGAACCGGCCCTTAACCACCTCCCATCCGGCCGTTGTATATAAACGGCCAGACGGTGGCAGTGCAGGGTTGGGTGGCCGTTTATAAACAGCCTCCCCGCCCCCTGCTTGTGTGCGCTACCTGGGAGTGCGCAGCACCGCGATCCGGTGTCCGCTGTGTCCTCCAGACACAGTGGAACACCGATCGTTGTACGGGACCTCTGTGCGAGGTCCTGATCATGTGATCACTGATTGGCCAATCAGTGATCACATGCAGAGTAGTAAGCAAGATGTCACTTCTGACATCATTGCTTACTACGTGTGAAATCTGTGAATGATCACAGAGGTCACATGGTACAAGGCTATTCACAACAGCCAGAGAGAAAGAGAAATGATTGCTTTTACAGCCTTTATGGGTGTAAAAGCAATCAGTGTAAAAAAAAAAAAAAGTGTCACCATGGTACTACTAGAGTGACAGTATGTAAAAACAACAAAAAAAAATAATATAAAAAAAAAATAAAAATGTAAAAAAAAGTTTAAAAATTATAATTTTTGGTTATAAACTAATTTGGGTTACTTTTTTTTTTTTTTTTTACTAAAAAGATAACAGAATACATTTTGGCCAAGATTTATGATGAAATATTATTTCTTTGCAAAATTTTATAAGAAAAACACTTTTTTTCAATATTTTTGGACATTTTCATTTACATAGCAAAAAAAAATAAAAATCTCAGTGGGGAAGAAATACCGCCAAAATAAAGCTTCATCTGTCTCAAAAAAATGGTAAAAAATTCATATGGGTACAGTGTTGCATGACCGCGCAATTGTCATTCAAAGTGTGATAGCGCTGAAAGCTGAAAATTGGCCTGGACAGGAAGGGGGTAAAAGTGTCCGGACTGGAAGTGGTTAAACACGGGTTCATTTTTAAGGTGGCCACAAAGGTAAAATGACAACTACAATGATAGTTTGTCTGTTTTCTTGCATATTGGGAGATCACACACTATGCAGTCTCCGCAGGCACCCCGTCAGTGTAATATTGGGGTTAGGATCAGCAGTATTGAGGGTAGGTTCACATCTGAGCGATTCTGAGTCGCGAGTTTGCATGGGGGCAGCAGCCTATTCATTTGAATGGAATGCTGTACCTGCGTTTCCTGAAGGAAAAAAGTCCCTGCACCTTTTTTTTAAAATGCAGCCACATGGAAACCAAATACCATAGCCATGCATTTCTGTGTGTGGGAAACCAAACAGTGTGGGGGGGCATCATTAACAGTTTATGGCACCCCCATACATTTTCCTAAAAGCTGCACATTTTTCATGCGGCGATTTACATGTACTGCTGAAAAACTGTGAACCTAGCCTAACTCAGGAGCCTGAACAACGAAAAAGTGGGGAAAAAAATGACATCCTAAAATGCGATGCATTCAGTGAGCAGCATTGATACAGCAGATTTTGTTGTTCCCCTCCTGCGACATACGCTTTTTACTTCTTGATTCTGCCAGTAAATCGGTTATTCTAAAACTACATGTCCATATAACACTCTGTGTATGGGGTGACAACATTGCTCTGCAATTTCACAAAGAGCCAACAGAGTTGTCACCCTTTTACAGGAAGTAGTAAATATACAGATCTACAGGCAGAATCGACAGGTAATAGAATGTTATGGGGGAGTCCGATAAACAATGTTGCCTAATGCTGGTTAAATACTGCATTATATATGTCATTTATACATTTTTGTTCAGATTTCCACTTTAAAATTAAACTTGACGCAGCATTCAATGAACACATTCCAGTTCTTCTTTGTGTATGTCCTCTAACTGCTGAAAATTAGCAGTTGATGACATCACAGTCATTGAATGACTAGGATTTGCGTTTACGCCTGTGAAGGATAAAATAATACAAAAAAAAATAAAGTTTACCAGTAAAAATAGAAAATCGACGCAACATGCCTATTTTCACTTTCAGCAGAGCGCTACAAAAAGGTGGCAAACTTCCCATCGCTCTCTGCGCCTTTTTCCTATAATAAGGCTGAAAATATTCACGTGTTTGCACTCAGCCACAGATCTCGAAATTGAAAATCTGCGTCTTGCATCAGAAGCTCCTCATTGTTCTGCGACTCCATCCGATCGCCTATGCGGGAGAATTCATTTCTCTTCTCATGTTGCCATCTCTGTTCCTGCATCAGGCCCGAGCCATGCAGCTGCCTCTTCTTGTTTAATTCCGGTCCTTCACAGGGGCAGCTTGTACAAGAAATGAGAAGTTTTCATTATCGCCCGCAAAGGCGAGGACAGGGACCCTCGTGGAGCGCTGCGGTGAATATGTGAGCAGTGCTTATACATAAATCCATACAATGCATCATACATTAATCATCCAGTGTCTGGGAAGACGGGAGACGCTGACTGATGGAATTCAGACTTGTAGACAATGTAACTCTGATCTTCACTACTCCTTACAGTGTTACAATGTATCATTTATCAGCCAGATTCTAGAAAGAACTCATTATCTTTATATATACTCTATTAAAAAGATCCTCCACAGATGATATCAAGCTATGGATACCACTCAGGGGCGGACTGACCATTTGGAAACTCGGCACTGCCCGAGGGCCCGGGGTCAGTAGGGGGCCCCATGAGATGCCCCTGGTACCTTTCTCATGGGCTTTTTTGAGTTTGGGGGAAGGACACAGGGGCCCCATGATCCCCTATTGCCCGGGGGCCCCATGAGTTGTCAGTCTGCCCCTGATACCACCCTTTTCTTTATGAGCGTCTTAGCCCAGGTTCACATTTGTGCGGCTGGTCTTGACAGTGCGATTTCAGTCCCATCCGGTGCGACTTCATTCAGGTGCGATTCCAATACAAATTCTTAACATGTATGACATTGGAAATCACTCCTGAATCAGGCTAAACATCATACCACACTCTTGGAAATTGTGCTGCGGCAGGCCCGTACATATGCCAACCGGCTCCATAGAAAAGACTGAATGTTCACGTCATGCAAATCAGATGCGGTTTAAAACGTATCCAATTCGCATATATGTGGACCGAGGCTTATACTGTATATGGGCCAGCAGACCATTTGTAGTGAAGAACAAATCAGAAGCGCACCAACCTTGCGCATTACCTCAGTAAGCAAATGGTAGATTTATTGAATTAAGAAATATACTCACAAAAGTGGCAATATTTAAGGCCTATAAAATCCAAAATCGAAGCACTGGAATAGGCGACACCTGCGAATCCCATCAAGAGGGGAGACTCTCAGGGTAAACCGGGGCGGACTGACCATTTGAGCACTCGGGCTCTGCACCAGGGCCCGGGGTCAGTAGGGGGCCCCATGAGATGCCGCTGGTACCTTTCATTGTCTTTTTCATAGGCTTTTTTGGGTGAGGGCGAGGACACAGGGCCCTATGATCCCCTATTGCCCGGGGGCCCCATGAGTTTTCAGTCCGCCACTGATGCGTTTTGAAGGGGGATCCCTTCTTCCTCAGAGCTCTGAGGAAGAAGAGATTCCCCCTTCAAAACATGTCAGATTTACCCATCAAGAGTCTCCCCTCTTGAAGTTCGCCACTTATAATATGTATCGATCGATGACAGTATTGTCCCAGTGGACACTGCCAGGTTCCACAGAAGGAGGTTAGCTTGGGGCTTCTTAGGGGAGGGGGGGGGGGTTCTATCAACAAAATTTTCCTATGGGACCCAATGACTTGTAATTATGCCCGTTTTAGACTAGTATGTGGCAAGTGCTACTGGTTCAGCATGGGAGTAGATTTTTTTTTCCTGGTTCAGACTTTCTCAGCTATGACATGTAGATATCATGGTCACACATAGGTGTCCAGATTCACATGCCAAAGGGATGATGACAAGAGAAAAATATATTCCTGTGCAGGGGCGGACTGACAACTCATGGGGCCCCTGGGCAATAGGGGATCATGGAGCCCCTGTGTTCTTGCCCAAACTCAAAAAAGCCTATGAAAAAGGTACCAGGGGCATCTCATGGGGCCCCCTACTGACTCCGGGCCCTCGGGCAGTGCCCGAGTTTCCAAATGGTCAGTCCGCCCCTGTTCCTGTGTTATTACAAAAATAATGTGTTGTGAGGTTCTTGAAATCCCATTTCTTGGTGATAAATGAGAATAAAAATCAGGTTCTACCATTACAATTGTCCCAATCCTTCCTTCGGCTCGAAGACATGAGGTGTGAGGGGTTGTGGCAGAAATCATGTGTTGGAAATCAATAAAATTAAGGCAGAATTCAGAAGAAGGAAGGAAAGCATCAAACCTGGCTAAGAGAAAAGAATTTATAGGGGCAGGTGCCATTCCTCATTTGTATTCTCCATTGTCGGAAGGCTTCAAAGAACGTTAATAAATAGGATATGCTAATGGATATTTACAGCCAGAACATGCTGCCAATTTTAATAAAGCCGCAGTCGTATTTCCATTTGGGGAAAGCTGAAAATCGAATGTTACAATTCTTCTTCTATCCAAATAATACAAACTCGGGAAATTGCATTATCTGCCATTAAAGTGCTGGAGATTGTAGGAATGATTGTAGGAATGTCAGGTACAATTCACCTGGAATGTTAAATGTCTTCGATGTCAACGGTGCTTAGAGACATTGAATTTAAGGCGGAACATCAACCCCAAAGGGAAGTTCTGCTGATCCTCCTCAACCTTCCCTTTTGGAACTTTTTAATTTTTTTTTTGGGGGGGGGGCAGGTACCTATTCTGTCAGGTACCAATGTCTGCTGGAACTGCCTACCAGTTCTCTCTCAGTCTGCCTCAGCCTCCTGGGACCTGTCACAGGTCCTAGAAGACTGCGGAACCATTCACAGGAGTGGCTCACGCATGCATAGTTGGGAGCCAGCTGTGAAACCCCAAAGCGTCACAGATGGCTTTCCAGAGACAACATGGCAGTGCCAGGGACCCAAAGCCCAGCAAAGAACCGGCCCAGGTGAGGACAATCCTAGATCCCTGGACAGGTAAGTGTCTCTTTATTAAAGTTCAGCAGCTATGGTATTTGTACTTTTTTCAAAATGACCGAAGGTCCTCCAAGATTTGCAGGGGTTGCATCTAGTGAGGCCAGTGAGGGCTTGTTTTAAAGTGTAATTACTAAGAAAATGAAAAATGTAATGTCCACATTCTTGGCACAGGCTCTCTTTAAAGCTGACCTTGCTGTACAAAATAAGTTGTGTTTATGTATTGAAAAAAAACGCACAGTAAAAACCTTTAGGGTAAATGGTTAGTAAATAGACTAACTTCTGTAGAGCAGGGGGTGTCATTACCCTTCCAACGAGATCTTTGGGTATGAAGGGGAACCCAGATTTTGTGAGAAGACGCTCCAGCACAGTGCATAACAGGGGCGGACTGACCATTCGGGCACTCGGGCACTGGCCGAGGGTATAGGTCAGGAGGGGGCCCCAAGAGATGCCCCTAGTACCTTTCATAGGCTTTTTTGGGTGTGGTTTGAGTGTGGGTAAGGACACAGGGGTCCCATGATCCCCTATTGCCCTGGGGCCCCATGAGTTCTCAGTCCGCCCCTGGTGCATAATGATCATCTAGTGAGATCTGGGGTAGCATTCTCCAGGATCTTGCTGAAAGGATGGCGACATCACCCTTGCCTGGAAGTCCTGGGCAGGAGATGGGCTAAAATGAGTATATTCACTAGCTTTTTTCCCACCTTTTTTATTTTAATGCAGCATTTTTGCACATGGAAAAGAGGGGGGGGGGGGTAAATACATAAAACGCCCTTGCTTTTATATTACAAGGTCTGCTTTAATATTAGGATTTACATTTGTTTAATTAAAAGATTTTTTCCCATGTTCTATGTGTCCAGGGCAGCCTTTTTCAACCAGGGTGCCTTCAGCTTTTTTCAGGGGTGCCTTGGCAAAATGCTTAAAAATTGTATACAACCCAGCAAGTGGATCAAGCCTGCCTTTTAGTTACACAAAGCCACAGGTTTTCATTGTGCACCATTACATCCTTTAAGCTGCCGACGACATAAAAAACCAACAATGTCATCAGTTGATAAGGAAGACATTGGGCACCTTGCTTGCCCCTTCCCTGCCCCTCTCAATCAGCACTGGGTCACATTAGCTCAGTGATGGAGAGAAATTGAGGAAGAAGAGAAACAATGGAATACTAGTCAGTACCATTGTGCAAAGGTGTATTTGCTTTGAAAGAATAAATCATCTCTGACGTTGAGTGTCCCACGTATGCAAATGTTGCTGCATTTTGTAAAACTATTAGTTTAGTCTTTTTTACATTTTGTAATGTGTGCCTCGTGATTGTGCAGGATGTTAAAGGGTGCCTTGACTAAAAAAAAAGGTTGAGAAACACTGGTCTACGGAATGGTTGAACAGGGGTTGAAAAATCTATGCCTGGAAACTCTTCGGGAATCAGTCATGTTGCATTATATACACTAGTCATCTAATGCTGAAATCAGTTGCATTCCTTAATACAGTTTGTAACACAAATATATGAATTACTGTCCAGATGCTGCAGAAGCATATAAGATGCTGTGTGGGTTACAGGTGTCATGGAAGCCAACTGGATGCCTTAGGAGTAAGAAGACAACAGAAGGAACACTTGGAGGCACATTGAGATACAGGGGCACACTTGTCACTAGATGGCACAGGATGCTCTGGGGTGCGCTGAAGTCATGGCGCAAACAGGACACACTGGGGTCACTAGATGACACAGGGTGCTCTGAGATGCACTGAAGACATGGGGCTTACTGGGGTCATTAGATGGAACAGGGTGCTTTATAGTGCTCTGGAGTCGCAGGGTGCACTGGGGTCACTAGAAGACACAGGATGCCCCGGGGTGCACTGGAATCACAGAGAGCACAGAGAGCACTAGGGTCACTAGATGACACAGTATGCCCCGGGGTGCGCTGGAGTCACAGAGTGCACAGAGAGTACTAGGGTCACTAGATGACACAGTATGCCCCGGGGTGCGCTGGAGTCACAGAGTGCACAGAGAGTACTAGGGTCACTAGATGACACAGGATGCCCCGGGGTGCAATAGAGTCACAGACTGCACAGAGAGCACTAGGGTCACTAGATGACACAGGATGCCTCGGGGTGCACTGGAGTCACAGGTTGCACAGGGAGTAATGGGGTCACTAGATGACACAGGATACCCTGGGGCAGCAGTGTATTTACAGTGAGGCAAGCAAGGCATTTGCCTTATGTGGCTATTTTCAGGGGAGCGGCACCACCTGAGGACCTGGTAAGGCACTACCATGGAATCCGAGGAAGGTGCGCATTGCTGGGGGGGGGTTAAGCTTCCCGCACAAGGAAGGAAGACACTGGGCTTGGCTCCGGAGAGTTATAGGTTAGTGCTCGACTCTCTCTCTCTGCAGGCTGTGCCAGGGGCTGGGGGGAGTGTTTGTTTGGAGGAGAGAGGCAGTGGCGGGGCCCGTGGGGTGGAATTTGTAGGGCTTGCTGGTGGTGGTAAGGGGGCGTCCAATTTTAGTGGCAGCAGCAGCTTGGGGGGTGCTCGTGGAGGGCGCCCAATTTTATTTTAGTTGCAGTGGGGGCCGGGGTCACTAGATGACACAGGATACCCTGGGGTGCACTGGAGTTACATGGTTAACAGATGCCATAAGGTGCACTTGAGTCACTAGAGGACACAGGATGCCCTGGGGTGCACTGGAGTTACATGGTTAACAGATGCCATAAGGTGCACTTGAGTCACTAGAGGACACAGGATGCCCTGGGGTGCACTGGAGTCATGGGGCTCATGGAACATACTGGGCTTACTGGATGATACATCATGCTGTGGGGTGCACTGAAGTCATGGGGCTCCTGGAACATACTGGGGTCACTAGATGACACAGGATGCCCTGGAGTCATGAGGCTCCTGGAACATACTGGGCTTACTGGATGACACAGGGTGCCCTGGGGTGCACTGGAGTCATGGGGCTCCTGGAACATACTGGGGTCACTAGATGACACAGGATGCCCTGGGGTGCACTGGAGTCATGAGGCTCCTGGAACATACTGGGGTCACTAGATGACACAGGATGCCCTGTGGTGCACTGGAGTCATGGGGCTCATGGAACATACTGGGCTTACTAGATGACACAGCATGCCCTGGGGTGCACTGGCGTAATGAGGCTCCTGGAACATACCGGGGTAACTAGATGACACAAGATGCCCTGGAGTGCACTGGAGTCATGGGGCTCATGGAACATACTGGGCTTACTGGATGACACAGCATGCTTTGTGGCGCACTGGAGTCATTGGGCTCCTGGAACATACTGGGATCACTAGATGACACAGGATGCCCTGGGGTGCACTGGAGTCATGAGGCTCCTGGAACATACTGGGGTCCCTAGATGACACAGGATGCCCTAGAGTGCACTGGAGTCATGAGGCTCCTGGAACATACTGGGCTTACTGGATGACACAGGGTGCTCTGGGGCGCACTGGAGTCATGGGGCTCCTGGAACATACTGGGGTCATTAGATGATACAGGATGCCCTGGAGTGCACTGGAGTCATGCGGCTCATGGAACATACTGGGCTTACTGGATGACACAGCATGCTCTGGGGCGCACTGGAGTCATGGGTCTCCTGGAACATACTGGGGTCACTAGATGACACAGGATGCCCTGGAGTCATGAGGCTCCTGGAACATACTGGGCTTACTGGATGACACAGGGTGCTCTGGGGTGCATGGGAGTTTTAGGGTGCACTGGGGTCACTAGGCACCCAGAAGCTGGCACTGAGGTCAGAGGAGGTTGAGGATTAAGGCAAGTACGTAGCAGAAGTTGGCTTAGCAGAAGTGTAGCACTGTTTGCTCGAACGCCAAGCCACATGTCGCCTTGCAATGTATGGCAATGCCAATCAGAAAAGCTGCCTCCTGACTAGCCGTTGCATAGATTAGAAGAGCTGTCTCCTGATTGGTTGCTGTGCCAGCACTTCCCAGAAGTTCCAGCAGCAGTGCACCAGAGAGGAGACCTGCCACTGGATCCCAGGAGAGACACGTGTGACATACATCATAATATATGACAGCCTAGAAATCTCCAAACCACCATCCTCACCATATCATAGCTGCCTACTATCTACAATGTTATACCAGAACATTTTATATGTAATAAAATCTATATAAAGCATCTACAAATGTTTGTTGTGTTGTTTATTAGTATTGAAGCATAAAGTTTCATTTGTTATAATTGGACTATGGCATCATTAAGGACAATACTGGGACACAACACACCTGAATATATCAGTTCAGAAGTAAGGTGTCCCTGGAAACCGTCAAACCATAAGGTCCACCTGCCATCGGGGCCCATACAGTGCACACTGGCTGGCTGACGTGGGGCCACACTGAA
This sequence comes from Staurois parvus, assembly GCF_062004578.1. Taxonomy (NCBI): domain Eukaryota; kingdom Metazoa; phylum Chordata; class Amphibia; order Anura; family Ranidae; genus Staurois; species Staurois parvus. Next base: position 185,733 of record NW_028318049.1, read on the forward strand.
CAGATGGACAGCTGTGAATGAATCCCAGCAGAGCCCAGGGACAGCTCATTATCTGACAGTCCCTGGCAGGTTGCTCAGATTCGATGTGCTGCGTCTTCATAGACACGCGGCTCTTTTTACAGCTTAATTAGCAATAAATATCCAAATATTGTCCCCCTGGCAGTGGTCATAGGAAATCCATACCCTTACGGCAGACCCCGGTCAATGTCCACCTGCCTCTTATACTGATGAGCCTTCACATGAAAGTGAACTGGAAGAGAAAAGACACAGAAGCCAGATAACATCATGACAATTATAGGGAATCTGTATACATACACGCCAAACATGTGGATCACCCGTGTTATCGTCATCATTCATTTCTGGTTTACAGTCTTCATGACTGCCAGACCACTGAAAGCTGAACTCCAGGCAGATAGAACGGTCACAACTAATGCAGCTCAGTATTCATTTACATGTCATTCAATGGATACTTTTTAATACAAGTAATAGTAAAGTGTCTGAATTTACCCCAATATCCACCTTGTACAGCAAAGCTCAGATCAGGAAAGGGGGAGGCAATACTAGGAGTGTTCTGTCTCTCCAATCTAAGCATTGAAAGTGTGATCTCTGTAACGTACAGCTGTGATGAGATAGCGATAACTCCAATCTTAGTTGAATAACACAGGCAGTGACTCGATCAGATGACACCTTGTAGATCTTTTGAAGTTTATTCCATAAACTGAGAGAATCTTACAACAATGAACATCGGATAGGTCAAAAGATCATAATGTGATCTGCTTCAATAAGACAGGAGGCTTGAAGCTGAAATGCATTACTGGGAAAAAGGGTGGGGCTGTCTATACAGCATGAACTAAACCAAAGGAAAGGGAGGAGCAGAGACAAAATTCAAAGAAAACTTACAGACATATAACAGTCATGTGAAACATGACAAGGAGCCAGTCAGATGTGAGAGCAAGAAGCATGCTGGTAGGAGGTGAGAGCAGAGTGATTAGCTCATCTGCATGTGGATTCTCATTTTACTGTTCAGCTACAGCATTGGGGTGGGTAGGAGATATGTCAGTAAAAATGAAAGTGCTGTGCTGGGTAGCAGAGCTGTGCAAATCTCAAAACTGGATAGATTGAAATACTAATCCTTTGTCCGGTAAAGCATCTCACATATACAATATGTATTCATCTGTGAAATCAGACTGAGGGTTAGCGTTAAGGTGTTAGCTCACTTTTGCAGAAACATTGATGTGCAACTTTGAACGGCTGTAGAGAAAACAGCAGATAAACAGGTACAATGTATGCAGACGGATTTGTTTCATCTCTGTGTATCACCTGAGGCCAGTCACAGTTGTATGTAGGATTTCAAGTGGTTGTAAACTCTTACAGTCTCCATGATGCTGGGCTTTACAGCAGTCCCCACCCATTACAAACTGCCTACAGGAAACTACAGGAGGGGGCGGAGACCAGACCAGTCACCCTGCACAAGGAGAGAGAGCAGCAAAGAGCGGTCTTTATTACAGGAAGGTCCTGCACACAGTGGATTACTGCATAGATCAAGAAAAAATACACAAAGCACACCAAGATTGAAGTAACAACGCACAGGATGCTTATATATATATATATATATATATATATATATATATATATATATATATATATATATATATATATATATATATAAATATATATATATATAAAAAAAAAATATATATATATATATATATATATATATATATATATATATATATATATATATATATATATATATATATATATATTTATATTATATAATAAAATTATATAATAATAATATATTAATATACTTATATAATATAAAATATATATATTCTATAATAAAATATTATATATAAAATTCTAGGGAATTTGATAGAAATTAAATATAAAAAAAAAAACTACATAAAGTAAAATGAATAAATATGGGGAATATGGTTGTGGCTGAACAGCTGCAGCTTTTGTGGTTCTGATGACAGCCGGGAGATTGCCGGGGTCACCAGAAAATTATAGAGGGAGAAGTCCAACGCAGAGCGAGTGGCCTGGGGAATTTATGATGTAATCAGCACTTTGATTTCTTCCAGAGAATAAAATGAGCAACTTAAAGCATCATCTCCATGACACAAAATATGTATATTGTGTTATGCCAGAAGGGAACGGAATTAACATCCGTTTACGGGCTGCCTATAGATTGTTGATTAGAATGGAGTCAATTTGCTCCGCTGACAGTGTCCAATCTGCTGCGTGCCTCCACCGGCGAGGCCTCCTCACAAGGGCTCTTCAGTGGAGGCTGATTGCTGCAGCCTCATTTCAATGACAATCCCTTTAATCAGCCATTGAAAATCAATGATCGGTAAACAAGCGAGGGGATGGTTTATCTTACAGAAGTAGTCATTTTATTTCAATCAGGACGCAGAAGAGAGACACAAAACGTCTGACTCCAGCGCCCGGCAATTTAATGAACTGAGAGAAACTGCCAGAAGTGCAAATTATTCCGCTTTTTATTCCAGACCTGCAAATAGGTTTACGGAAACAATCACCGCCAAAGGCTCCTTTGATAGGAATTCGCTCCCTTGGCCAAGAATAGCGCGGTGGTATTTAAAGCGCACCTACGCTAAAAATGACACGCCGTATTTTACATTGTAGCACAGGCATTTTAGGTATACAGTATTTAAAAAAAAAACAAACAAAAAAAACAAAAAAACTTACCTGTTGGTCTAAGTCCTCGTTCACACAGACGTATCAATGCGCATTTCATGTGATGGCTGCGTTTACCCACATGGGATGTACAGGTGTCCCATGTATGCACATGTAGGCAGTCCCCCTGGTATCAATTGATATGCAGCGGCTGAACAGACACAGCCACTGCTTCCTATGTGCCATCTATGAGGGTTCATGGTCCAAAGCGGACACTGTGTGAGCTCAGGGACATGCACCAGCACCTACACAGATGTCAGATTGGGAGCAGCGGCTGTGTTCATGCAGTCATTGCGTGCCAATTGACCTGAATGGGACTACCTGCGTGGGTATGCAAGAAACTCCTGTACATCCCAGCGTGGGCAAACCCAGCCCTTACATGGGGTACGCATTGATATGCCCTTGTGAACAAGTCCTGATACAGGGGTCTCCAAACTGTTCAGTATGAGGGCCACAACATAATACTTTGCTAATATTTGCAGACCAAATAAAAATCAGTTTTATAAACAAATTAATGAAATTTAAATGAATGCATTTTGTTTGGATCTTTTTCTGCCTGAAATGATTCAGAAGAGCAGAGAAAGAATTTCAGTAATACAAAGCAAGGAAATCCCAAATAAACTTAAGCCCAGTAGAGTCCACCCTTACATCAGGGTCCCCATGAGAGCCCCCATTACAAAACAGTCCCCATCAATGTCCCCCTTTACATCAGGGTCCCCATGAGAGCCCCCATTACAACACAGTCCCCATCAATGCCCAACCTTACATCAGGGTCCCCATGAGAGCCCCCATTACAACACAGTCCCCATCAATGTCCCCCCTTACATCAGGGTCCCCATGAGAGCCCCCATTACAACACAGTCTCCATCAATGTCCAACCTTACATCAGGGTCCCCATGAGAGCCCCCATTACAACACAGTCCCCAACAATGTCCCCCCTTACATCAGGGTCCCCATGAGAGCCCCCATTACAACACAGTCCCTATCAATGTCCCCCCTTACATCAGGGTCCCCATGAGAGCCCCCATTACAACACAGTCCCCATCAATGTCCCTCCTTACATCAGGGTCCCCATGAGAGCCCCCATTACAACACAGTCCCCATCAATGTCCCCCCTTACATCAGGGTCCCCATGAGAGCCCCCATTACAACACAGTCCCTATCAATGTCCCCCCTTACATCAGGGTCCCCATGAGAGCCCCCATTACAAAACAGTCCCCAACAATGTCCCCCCTTACATCAGGGTCCCCATGAGAGCCCCCATTACAACACAGTCCCTATCAATGTCCCCCCTTACATCAGGGTCCCCATGAGAGCCCCCATTACAACACAGTCCCCATCAATGTCCCTCCTTACATCAGGGTCCCCATGAGAGCCCCCATTACAACACAGTCCCCATCAATGTCCCCCCTTACATCAGGGTCCCCATGAGAGCCCCCATTACAACACAGTCCCTATCAATGTCCCCCCTTACATCAGGGTCCCCATGAGAGCCCCCATTACAAAACAGTCCCCATCAATGTCCCCCCTTACATCAGGGTCCCCATTACAACACAGTCAACCCTAACATCAAGGTCCCCAACAGTCCCCCCACTACAACATGGCACCCATCAAAATCCACCCTTACATCTGTGTCCCCATTACAACATAGTCCGCATCAAAGTCCAGCCTTACATCAGGTTCTCCATCAGAGTTCCCATTACAACATAGTCCCCATCAAAGTCCAACCTTACATCTGGTTCTCCATCAGAGTCCCTGTTACAACATAGTCCCCATCAAAGTCCAACCTTACATCTGGTTCTCCATCAGCGTCCCTGTTACAACATAGTCCCCATCAAAGTCCAACCTTACAACAGAGCCCCCCCCTTATAGCAGGGTCTGCATCAGAGTCCCCATTCCAACATAGTCCCCATCAACATCCAGCCTTACATCAGAGTCCCCATTACAACACAGTCACCCCTAACATCAAGGTCCCCAACAGTACCTCCACTACAACATGGCACCCATCAAAGTCCGCCCTTACATCAGGGTTCCCATTATAACATAGTCCACTTATACATCAAGGTCCCCAACAGTGTCCCCATTACAACATAGTCCCCATCAAAGCCCACCCTTACATCAGGGTCCCCAACAATGTCCCTGTTACAACAAAGTCCCCATCAAAGTCCACCCTTACATCAGGCTCCCTATCAGAGTCCTCATTACGACATAGTGCCCACACAATTGCACCCTTACAACAAAGCCCCCCTTACATTAGGGTCCCCATTAGAGTTCCCCTTACACCAGAGCCTTTTGTACATCAGGGTCCCCATCAGTTTCTATTACAACAATGCCCCCATCAAAGTTCACCCTTACAGAGTTAAAACAAGGTCCCCATCAGAAACTTCCAAACATAAGAGTCCCCCCTTATAACAGAGTCCCTCTTACATCAGAGTCCCCATCAAGTCTGGACAGAAGAAATGTCATCCTCCTGTGAATTGTGGGGAAAGCACATGATTGGCTGTTGGAGCCAACAACAGTAGATAAACAACTACACTAGGGAGTGGAGGGTGGAGGTATGGAGAAGTTGTGGAGAAACAAAGCCCACCAGCTGATGTGAAGACCTGTGTGAAAAGCCACTGATCCTAGCAGTGGGCCATAGTTTGGAGACCCCTGCTCTAATAAAGGAAATCTGAAGTCCCTCCATCAGTCAAGTGACCAGTGCCAAGGTAATGGTCACATAGTCTCTGCAGGTTGGGCTGGGGAACTGATGTTCAGGTACTTGGCTCTGCCTGAGCACTAGCTCTCTCCATTAGCAAGGACCAGGTGACACCAGAGGGAACCCAGATTCCAGTTCTAGGTATAGGTACACCCAATCACAAAAATCTCTTACTTTAACATGTTAAATTCATTAAAAAAAAATAATTGTTATTCTTTTTAAATGTGCAGCTTCCAGTAATATAGGCCTTTGTGATCCTGCCATGGAGATCCTTGTTCAGGCACTTCCTGTTATAAGGAAGAACGTTGAACCCCAGTTAGAACCCCGGTTTGATATAAGGAAGACACCAGTAAATTCAATTATTTATTCAATAAAGATTTATTTGGTTATTATTTATTTTATGAATGTGTTCTCCAGGGGACAAAGGGCATGCAGTACTATGTCTCATCTTCCTAGGAGCTGTCTATGTCTAGCTGTGAGGTCCAGTATGGGGCCCCTCCTCGGCCGTCCGACAACCAAGCAAGGAGATGGCTGCTTTTCTGTCTCCAAGTACTTGCCTGATACAAGTGTGTCACAAGGAAAGCAGAGGACGGGGGGGGGAGGACGGGGGGGGGAACGACAGATAAAACGTTCCAGGCAAGTTGGAAGTGCTTTGAAATGAAGAAAACTGTCATTTGGGAAAGGAGAATTCTCCTTGCTCATTGTCGGATGACTGTGGAGGGAGGAGGAGCGCCCTGTATGACCACACAGCATCACCTAAGAAGATGGGGCAAAGTACTACATATCCTGTGTCCCCGGAGAACAAAAAAGGTGGTGAGACTTCTCTAAACAAACTATAGAGCAGCATTTAGATGGGGAGAGAGAGAGGTGGGACTATCGGCCAATCAGGTGTGCTGCCGAGCACATGTGATGAGAAAATCTGACCGAAGGGGAAGGCAGAGAGATGACCTTATCAGTCTCCTGCTACTCATTTATTGCCCAATGGCAGGCTGGGGGTAGGGAGGTGACCTAGAGGTGTTACTTAAAGCTGGCCATAAATGGTTCAAATCTCGGACAGTTCAGCCAAGATTTGATCCATCTATGGACAAGCTGATTGTATTCAAGTCGGTCCATCAATCAACTGGGGTACAACCAGCATGTCAGATTTCTAGCATGTGATTATTGCCAGCAGCTACAGCTCCTAGCACTAATCATTGTGTTCTCCTGGCAGGACAGCTCCCCGCAGAACAAAATAGATCCGCGGGAGGGATTCCCTCATCAACACTGGCTGTGTTGATGAGGGAACTGAGTTGCTGGAAAGAAATTTGCATCATCTATTGCCTAACAGCAGCAAAGAAAAGTCAGGTCACTAGTAGGCAGGGCTGCTGTTAGTAACCATGGGGTCCCATACAGCCAACCTGACAGGCCCACCCCCCCCAAAAAAAAAACAAAACACAGTTTACTATGATTCAGTTATGAATGAACACAGTGAGAGATCAGTCCCACTTGTGTTCATTCAGGAAAGATAGGGGCTGGTAATTGTGACATTTTTACTGGACCCTTCCCCCACTCCCCATCCTGAAGGATCCTAATGTGTGCTTGTAGCTGCTGGTGGGAAGCAGAGGAGGGAAGCCGGCAGCACTGCAGGGTGGGAGGCACACAGGGGGGCCCGGGTAGCAGGGGAAAATGCATGGTGTACAGTGATGGTCATGGGTGCAGAGGGGGGCAATTACTGGAACCGATCCCCTGTATGGAGAGGAGAAGAAGCCAGCTTTCAGCTGCTGCAGAGGGAGCCATACAGGGGATCAGTTCCAGTAATTGCCCCCCACACTGTGCTAACCAATCTCCCTGCCCACATCCAATTCAACTAGCTGCCTGGGCCCCCTGCTGGCCTGGGCCTTGTGCAGGACGACAGGTGGTACCCCCTTATCCACGGCCCTGCTAGTAGGTCTCTACTGTCTGGCAGGGCTGTGTAAATCTCAGGACTGGCTGGACAGAATTACAAATCCTTTGACAGGTAAAGCACCTCTCATAAGTATCACAAGAAGTGTATTTGCCTGGCATTCCATCCTAACAAAGAGGTCATCCTAAAATCACACTAAATAAAAGAACTTGATTTTACAATGTTACAGCACATAGAACACTGCTGTTCCAGAACTACTCTCCCTTCCTATATGTCCGACTCGGAGAAATTGGTGACCTACCCCTATGAAGGAGTTAATTTTGGGTTTATAAAAAGTAATCAATATGTGGCGGTGCATGCCTGCAAAGAAAAGGTTTCCGGAAAGGTCAGTGGCGTGGCGAGCATTCTCTGGGAGTATTTCAGGCTTTTCATCTCCGCAATCCACAGAGGAAGGATTCTATGCAAGTCTATTGTTCCAGCTCCGAAAAAAAGGGCATTTAATCCATCCTAGGTTAGTGAATGGAGTTTGTCATTATCCCTGGAACTGTCGATATCTTGTCAAATGTCAGATTAAAACCTGTACTGTCATTTTACACCTGGTTTACAAACCAATTAAAGCTTGGATGTCATTTCTGATCCATCGAGAGTCAGGATTTGTACGTGTGATTGCCGACTAGTTAGGCCTTATGCACACGGCAGCTCAAAAACATTTTACCTCTAAACCCCCTACACGTCAGCCTATGTGTCCATTCCAATCAGTTTAAAAGCAGGAGCGTTTAGAGGCAGAAACAAACGTTACTGGTGCGTTCCAGAGAGGAAGGTTTTGGCTGAAAAAACGTCTAAATGAGTCTAAAATGTTTAGCGCTTGAGCACTTATTCTTTTCAATAGCCAGAATAAAATAATATCCTGGACAATAAAATGAGTAAAAGCCCAGCACTTGATGCACCTACATGCGTTTGCAAAAACGTGGCTTTTCTCCTGCCAGAAGCGTGTAGAAGAGCCCCAGTGTGCATGAGGCCTGAAAGCAGACCTCCAGCCCAGAACCGCCTTCTCTTCAGTCTTGCACAGTTGTTCAGGCTCCTGGTCTGGACCAAAATTCAGCCTCTCTTATAAACTACATTTCCCACAATCCACAATTTTGTTCTCAGAGTCTCTCTTGTACATGTTCCTTGAACACCCTCTAGTGGATGGAGGTAGAAATAACACTGGCTGCATCTTTAAGTCTTTTGTGGATACACACATAGAGCAGCAGCACAGTGAGACTGCAGCTGCTCCTCTCCTGACTGTTAAAGTGTTACTAAACCCACAACAGTAAAATCAGTCTGTATATGCAGTAAAGTGTGCTTGTTATACTCACTGTGGAACCTAAGGGGTTAATCCTCTGCATTGTGTAAAAACACTGTTTGATCTTGTCTTTTCTGATCCTCTCCTTCAATCCATCTGCTGATAGAAGAGAGCCTTGGGGGCAAGCTTAACATGCTCAGTTAGGTGTGTATTGCTAGAGAGTGTTGTTTTTTCTTGGGAAGGTGCACAGGGGTCCAGAGAAAGGACAGGGGTTCTGCAGCCTCATAGAACAATCATTGGAGAATGAAAAATCCTCCTACAAGCTTTAACCAGTGCTCAGCTGGACACTGATAGAAGTCACAAGACTGCTATACACTGCTGATAAAATAATTGCACTTCCATATTCTGTATACTGTGGGAGACCAGATATTGCGAATGCAGGGTCCTGGGTTTAATAACACTTTAAATAACATAAGGTGGGGATATGATCAACATGCATAAATAAATAATTTATATCATATCCCCCCCCCTTATGTATTATACATGGAGATCATATCCCCCCTTATGTATTATACATGGAGATCATATCCCCCCTTATGTATTATACATGGAGATCATATCCCCCCTTATGTATTATACATGGAGATCATATCCCCCCTTATGTATTATACATGGAGATCATATCCCCCCCTTATGTATTATACATGGAGATCATATCCCCCCCTTATGTATTATACATGGAGATCATATCCCCCCCTTATGTATTATACATGGAGATCATATCTCCCCTTATGTATTATACATGGTGATCATATCCCCCTTATGTATTATACATGGTGATCATATCCCCCCTTATATATTATACTTGGAGATCATATCCCCCGTTATGTATTATACATGGTGATCATATCCCCCCTTATGTATTATACATGGAGATCATTTCCCCCCTTATGTATTATACATGGAGATCATATCCCCCCTTATGTATTATACATGGAGATCATATCCCCCCTTATGTATTATACATGGTGATCATATCCCCCCTTATGTATTATACATGGAGATCATATCCCCCCTTAATCTCCTCTTCTCAAGAGAGAATAAATTCAGTTCCTCTAATCTTTCCTCATAGCTGATCTCCTCCATGCCTCTTATCAGTTTGGTTGCCCTTCTCTGTACTTTCTCCAGTTCCCCAATGTTCTTTTTGTGAATTGGTGCCCAAAACTGAACTGCATATTCCAGATGAGGTCTTACTAATGATTTGTACCGAGGGAAATGATATCTATCTCTCTGGAGTCTATACCTCTTTTAATACAAGAGAGGATTTTGCTCGCTTTAGAACCCGCAGCTTGGCATTGCATGCCATTATTAAGCTTGTGATCTACCAGAACCCCCAGATCCTTCTCCACCATTGATTCCCCCAGTTGTACCCCCCCCCCCCAGTATGTATGATGCATGCATATTCTTAGCCCCCAAGTGCAGAACCTTACATTTATCAACATTAAACCTCATTTGCCACATAGTTGCCAAATTAAACAGTGCATTGAGGTCAGCATGTAAGTTAATAATACAATAATGTTAGAGATAATACATAAGAAGTGTTCATATTACATCCATCAACGGTCAACACATTTCACTTCTTCAAAACCATATATTTGAGGAGGTAAAGCACTAATACTGTAGAAAACATAGCACACATTAATCTCCAGTTTGCAAATCAGTAATATACACATATTTAGCAAACAAGAAAAAAGAAAAAGTAGAAAAGGCTCCCATTGGCAGAGCACATTGCTGAAGGTTCCAAAGTAAGGTCTTACAGGCGAACATAGGGGAACCAAAAAGCACACCACCAATAGCTAGACAGGTAAGCAATGATACTGGGGCCAATCACCATCCTTCAGCAATATGCCCCATCCATTGGAGCCTTTTCTACTTTTTCTTGTTTGCTAAATGTGTGTATACTACGGATTACAAATTGGAGATTAATATATGCTATGTTTTCTACAGTAGTAGTGCTCCTCAAATACATAGTCCTGAAAGAGTGAAATGAGAAACGCGTTGACCGTTGAAGACGAATGTAATATGCACACGTCTTATGTATTCATGTAAAATCATGTTAGGAGAAAAATTATCCCTTTGGGCGTACTCCCCATGGCTTTTTAATAGGGTATATATATGTGTCCAATTTTACAATTGTTGAAAAAGTATATACAACTTTTATAATAGTCGTGTGGTCTCATGTGATGCCTATGAAGTCCGCCATAGACCTAATTTTTTTTTTAGAGGTTTTTTTTTTCTAAAGGTTTTATTTAATAACATAATTAGGATGTTGATGAGGGGGAGGGAGGAACCAGGGAAGGCAACATACAGCATAAGAATACGAAAATTCACGTTTAAATGGACATCGATCCTGCTTTGTGTTCATGATAATGGGAACACATGTAAAGTGAGAATCCTTTGTGCACACATTAAAAAAAATAGAATTAAGTTAATATTATCTGTATTCCGTTCATAAGTTTAAATACAAAGCTGAATTTTTAAATGCAGCCCATAGGAGATTGTGGAGTAGTGGCAACCTATTGGCATACAAGCCTATAGGAGAGTTTTATTGGCTGAAATAATTAGAAAAGAAGCAGAAAGCTTGAGTGAGTGACAAGACACCCAATCCGCAGTCTCCATACACTACAGCCAGACAATTCCACATTTCAGGTACCGAGTGATTAACCACTTCCAGACTGGACACTTTTACCCCCTTCCTGACCAGGGCAATTTTCAGCTTTCCGCGCTATCACATTTTGAATGACAATTGCGCGGTCATGCCACACTGTACCAAATGAATTTGTTACCATTTTTTTGAGACAGATAAAGCTTTATTTTGGTGGTATTTATTCACTGCTGGATTTTTATTTTTTTTGCTATGTAAATTTTTTTTTACACTGATTGCTTTTACACCCATATAGGATGTAAAAGCAATCATTTCTCTTTCTCCCTGTCTGCATTATTGCAGTCATTGAGAAATACAGAGTGAGCTGTGATTGGTCACAGCTTGTCACATGGTACAAGGCTGTTGTGAATAGCCTTGTACCATGTGACCTCTGTGATCATTCAGAGATTTCACACGTAGTAAGCAATAATGTCACAAGTGACATCTTGCTTGCTACTTTGCATGTGATCACTGATTGGCCAATCAGTGATCACATGATCGGGACCTCGTACAGAGGTCCCGTCCGACAATCGGTGTTTCACTGTGTCCGGAGGACACAGCGGGCACCGGATTGGGGTGCTGCACGCTCCCAGGGAGCGCGCACAAGCAGGGTGCGGGGAGGCCGTTTATAAACGGCCACCCAACCCTGCACTGCCACCATCCGGCCGTTTATATACAACGGCCGGTCGGGAAGTGGTTAAAATGATCTATTACGAGTCTCCAGGTATGTTCACCTAGGATCGGATGTAAAATTCTAAGAAACAAATTGTATATTTGGGTAGGAAACTGGGAGAGCCGGGAACAAATGTTCAGATAGCTTATTCCTGACATGAAAGTTGATTGAATAAAATACGCCAATGCGTTTCAGGGAAGGGCCTCCTTCTTCAGGGCTGGCCACGTTCATTTTCATACTGCAAATTCTTTCTGCCTCTAAGCAGGTATTTTAATTGAATCTTGTCCAGATTTAATAACAAACCATATGTTTTGAGTCCTGAAGAAGGGGAGAAAAAAAGGTTTCTGCCGAAATGCGTTGAATGTATTTTATTCGATGAACATATTAGCTAAATATGAAGCTACAGTATCTGACCATTTGCAGCAGGCACTCCGAATCTTATAGCCGAACACAGATTATGTGTTGAGCGGTTTGTTCACAGCGATCAGAGAAGCATCAGACCACAACCAGGTTACTTCTCACTGTGCCTCGAATGTAGATCATCAGCCACAATGTAGAAGCAATCTTTACAATTTACATAAATCAAATGCTGATATCCAACACACCTACCAGGAGGAAACACTGTGGGCTCAGAAAATGTGGTCTCACACGTCAGCCATACCATTTCCACAAGCAGCCAATGACTGACACAACTACCAGGAAGGGTTTTATTAAGTAATGCAAAGTGTGAAAAAGTGAGTCCAGAAACAGCTATACCATTGCTGGACACATTTAGACCAAGCAAAAAGATGAAAGGGGGACTTTGCATTAGATATATTTTTCCCATTAAGTGCATCATGCTCTGTGGTGTGGCAGTGTAACACTTGCAAGTATTTATTTTCTCTCACAGTGTTTCCTCACCCTGAAAATTCCTTCTTCTTTTCTCTCCAGGAAGGTACCATTTTTGTTCAGGCATCATCCAGAGTCACCATCTACTTCCTTGCCTGAGATGCTGGCTCAGAGATGACACAATCATGTAAATCCTGGTGCCTGCGCAGTTATGAATGAATAAAAATCACTCTAGAATATACCCTGGCAGCACAAAAACTCAACAAGTACAGGAATGGAAAAATGGAATAGAATAGGATTAATACCTAAACATGTTGGAAACCGTTATACGTCAACCTCCCTCCCCTATTTCTTGCCTCTGCTGCCACACACATTGCAGTCTCACTTTTCCTGCTGAAAAATAAGGATCCCCATAATATCAAAAAAAAAAAAAAAGACAAAAAACACAGCTGGAAGAGTGGAGACCCATATTAAACAAACCTGGGGACTGGGAAAAAAAAAAAAAAATCACACCACCAGAGACCCTTAGGCTGACCATAGATGAGTCTTTTTTTTTTTGTTCAAGCAGTATGTTGAACGAAAAGATAATGAATCGATTTTCCCATTAACACATTGGAGGTGAATGGGAGAATCATCACAGCTGCAATATTGTATTATGACAGTGGGGAGACTTAAAGAAAAAAAAAAGATAATCAAACTAATGTTCAATTTTTTTTTACATGAAGACAACCCAGAGGGATTACACTGATATCCATGTGAGATCACAACTCAGAACTGTCAGATGTAAATTAAATTCCCCTACCAAAAGTCCTGTGTAGTGCCAAATACTGCCAGCAGGGGGCACTGGTCATCTAGCGAAATCTCATATCAGTCAATCACTGTTTGGGATATTTTAAATTTGAATTTACAGTTTTATTATTTATTTCAGGTACTTCTATAGCGCCATCAATTTGCACAGTGCTTTACATATATATTGTATATTCACATCAGTCCCTAACCCTCAAGGGGCGTACAATCTAAGGTCCCTAACCTACATTCATACATACACATACTAGGGCCAATTTAGAAAGGAGCCAATTAACCCACCAGCATGTCTTTGGAGTGTGGGAGGAAACCAGAGTACCCGGAGGAAACCCACACAGGCACAGGGAGAACATGCAAACTCCAGGCAGATGGTGTTGTGGTTGGGATTTGAACCAACGACCCTAGTACTGCCAGGTGGAAGTGCTAACCATTTAGCCCCTCTGCTGCCAAGCCACTGTGCATGTAATATTTAGGGTGAGATTTCGGGGTTGACATTGTCTTCTAGGTCCAACAATGATATGGCTACTATCACCTCAGCTTATCTGGTAACCAAAAGAACTCACTTCTGGTCAAGCAGCTGCTAGGTGGCTTTCAGTGGAATGAGGCTTGAGTGAGCTGTTCTCCTGTATAAAACCAGAGGGACCTCTTAAATATGAATTCAAGGTATGGATCATTTTACAAGCTTGAATGTAGGCATGCCTATACCAAACCTGTGGGATCCCTGCGAAAGCTGGAAATCCCTGTATAGACACGGCTACTCCAGTGATCTCCACTGGCTTCTGGGTCCTGTGCTGAGCGGCTGACCTGATGTATTGTGAACACAGGAGGTCGACCACTCAGCATGGATGCCATTTAGAGAATGCGTTCAGTAATAAAATGCATCTCTGAATGGCACCTGTGCCAAGCGGGTGACCTCCTGTGTCCACAATACATCAGGGGAGCTGCCCATCATGGGACTCAGAAGCCAGTGGAGGTCACTGGAGTAGCTGTGTCTATACAGGGACTTCCAGTTTCTAGGAGGATACCACATGTAAAAAAAATGCCAAACCTGGAATTCTAAAAGTAGACCTTCACTTAAACTGGGTGACATTTCGTTTCCTAAAGCCACATGTATTATAATCAGTGGCCATGTTTTTTCCCAAAAAGTATGGTCTCCACCTTCTTTTCCACCTTTTTTTCCCCCAATCTGATCTCCTGCAGCCATTTAAAGCCACTTCCAGGGGCACAGTGGCCACACAAGAGAATTGGGTGACAGTTGTCACCCCATAACTGGAAGCGCTTGACCTTCATGCATATTTAAATTTAAAGACTGGGAAATAAACTTTTAAATGACCTTAACATGTTACTGAACCAACAACATTAAAATCAGTCTGTATATGCAGTAAAGCAGGCTTGTTATACTCACTGAGGACCCTAAGAGGTAATCCTCTGCATTGTGTAAAAAAGCTGTATGAGCCTGTCTTCTCTGATCCTCCTCTTATCTCCTAATAAGACATATTGTGTGGAGTCACTCTGCACTTGCTCAGTTTGGTGTGTATTGCTAGAGAGGTTGTTGTTTTTTTTTCATGGGAGAGTGCATATGATCAGCGCAGGGCCAATCAGCACTGTCCAGACAGAGGTCAGGGGTTCTGCATCCTCTTAGAGTAAAATGAAAACTCCTCCTACAAGCTGTAACCATTGCTCAGGTGGACACTGATAGAAGTCACAAGACTGCTCTAATTGCGGATGAGAAAAGGTATTTAGCTGTTTATATTTACTACAATAATTGCATTTCCATGTTCTGTGTACTTTGGGAGACCAGATATAGAGAATGCAGGGTCCTGGGAGACCAGATATAGTGAATGCAGGGTCCGGGGAGACCAGATATAGTGAATGCAGGGTCCGGGGAGACCAGATATAGTGAATGCAGGGTCCGGGGAGACCAGATATAGTGAATGCCGGGTCCGGGGAGACCAGATATAGAGAATGCCGGGTCCGGGGAGACCAGATATAGTGAATGCAGGGTCCGGGGAGACCAGACATAGTGAATGCAGGGTCCGGGGAGACCAGACATAGTGAATGCAGGGTCCTGGGAGACCAAATATAGTGAATGCAGGGTCCAGGGAGACTAGATATAGTGAATGCAGGGTCCGGGGAGACCAAATATAGTGAATGCAGGGTCCAGGGAGACCAGATATAGTGAATGCAGGGTCCGGGGAGACCAGATATAGTGAATGCAGGGTCAGGGGAGAGCAGATATAGTGAATGCAGGGTCCGGGGAGAGCAGATATAGTGAATGCAGGGTCCGGGGAGACCAGATATAGTGAATGCAGGGTCCAGGGAGACCGGATATAGTGAATGCAGGGTCCGGGGAGACCAGATATAGTGAATGCAGGGTCCGGGGAGACCAGATATAGTGAATGCGGGGTCCGGGGAGACCAGATATAGTGAATGCAGGGTCCGGGGTTTAGTAACACTTTAATAAGTTAAAACTTATATGAGATTTTAGTAAGGATTTAGATCTACTTAGGGAGATTTAGGGAATGTACTATTTGGTGTGCTCCCTATGATGGGCATATCCAAAAACACACATCCACGAGGCACTAGGACCTCCAACACGTTACTGCTGGGAGCAGTGAACATAACGCAGTCATTGGGTGAGCCTATTGGTGCTGGTGAGGCAGCTCATGCAGGACGACGAATGTAAGACAAGTAAAAGGAGTGCCAAGCCAACTGATAAAAGATTGTAGACTTCAATAGTTCAAAAAGAAAAAGGCCGGGGAGTCCACCAGAATTGTAAAATATAGTGAGGTGCCGCCAGATATACCTGGAAGGATGTTGCCTAAGGTAATACAAGAAAAAACAAAAGAAAAAGAAAAGTAGGCTACACACCTAAGAGGCTTTTCTCAAACATATTTATTGAATGTATATAAACCATACAAAGTAAAAACACATTGCATCATAGATCCAGAAACCACTCCTGACCATACAACCCCCCACCCACACTGGAGGGAACCCACATCAGCTCCCTTTTTTGGGGGGGTGGTTGGATTGTGGGTTCTGGGGGGGGCTTTTGGGGGTGGTGTGAGTGCTGCGGTCACGCACCGGGGCAGATTGGGCATCATCACTGGGTGCCATCTTGGGGGTGCTTACTTTGGGAGGTTCCCTCCTGTGTGGAGGTTGTATGGTCAGGAGAGGTTTCTGGATCTTCGATGCAATGTGTTTTTACTTTGTATGGTTTATATACTTTCAATAAACAACAGTTTGAGGGAAGCCTCTTTGGGTGTGTAGCCTACTTTCTTTTTCTTAGACTCCAATAGTTCACAGTAAGATCACATTAAACAGCCAACGCATATCGAATAAAAAGAATTAAAAAAAAAACAAAACAGCCAACGCATTTCACAGGTCAAACCACTCTCCCTTCATCAGGGCTTAAAATCAAGTCAAATTTTAAATGGACTCAAGAACGGACTTTAATAGATGGACATTGATTATTTAGATTTGGATAAATCAGGAAAGCCAGTGAGAAGAAAGGTCAGTAACAATAGGGCATATTAGAGTGTTCGTTCTATTGAGCAAAAAAGAACAAAAATGGAGTCCAAAGTTCAGGGTCCTCTCACTTTGCATTTGTTCAGGATAGAAAATTTTTGGGCTCAATTCTGGTTGGTGGAAAGACATAAGAATATAAAATGCTACATATCTGATCATATTGGCAACGTCCCTGAATTCTACACAGAATAATGTGATGTCTCGGGGTTTACAGGGACTCCTTTCACCTGGGATGTTGGCTAGTGCACTGATATACTTCCACATCATGATAAACCCTCATACCTCCAACGTCCAGAGTTCTTCCAGCAAAACCTGCTTTATTCTCTTGTAATGCAGTTATTACTAATCAAACTTTTACATGGGTGTCACTCTCTGCAGCCCTCTAAAAAGTGACCTGCAATGGATCACTTTGCAAAGGATGGTAGGGCAGAGGCTGCCAGTCGTTCAGGAGGCGATTTTTCTGAATGCTGTTTTTTTAGCTTTTTTTTTTTTTAATTCTAACGCCAATGACACCACAAGCACAAATCAAGCAGCTAGCTTGCAGTTTCTGCACAGTCCCATTGACCTCAGTGAGCGAGTTTAGCAAGTGGTGTCACAAACTCTGCAAGCCAGGGTAAATTTGCCATAGCATATATTTCACCCCATCTGACTACTAGGTTAGGAAATAGGTAGGGAAGTAGGGGTATGGGAAAAAGGAGGGGTGTTAGGGGGTGGTTGGGCAATAAAAACTCAGACCAACCCCATTTTTACCACCCTTTGCCACCCATGTGAAATGACCCTTAGAAAGACAAACCTTTTATATCATATTTTATGAATAGAGTCACCAGCACACAAAAGGAGAATGATTTTTACTCTTTATGTCAGAGGAAGCATTATTTCCATGGAAGGAAAGGAACAGAGAAAGTTCTAGAGCTGCTGCAGTGTATGTCTGTCCCAATCACACAGATCACGATGATTACAGACAGATCTTAAGAAATGCAAACTGAATAATAAGTGGTAAAGGAAAATATACAGCAACACAATCAGGTCCGGGTAATAAACCAGAAAATAATGTGCAGAAGACAAAGACAGCCAATCATATCCCATTAGTTCCTTCCCGATGAGTGACAGCATATGAATTCTGCCTGGTGGTGGCATCTCATCATTGTTTCAATTAGTCTGAATGTCCAACCCAATATCTGCATGGAGTGTGTGCATTCTCATGTTTGTGTTCCTCTGTATGCCCCATCTTGCAATCTGAAAACATAGTAAACAGGTTGTAAGCTCCTCTGGTGCAGAGACTGATGTGACAAGCTCAGTGACCTCTGTACAGCACAGCAGTATATGTCAGAACTATATAAATGTACAACAATAATAGTATGACTGTGGATGGGACATTAGATAGTAAGCTCCTCTGGTGCAGAGACTGATGTGACTGGCTCAGTGATCTCTGTACTGCACAGCAGTATATGTCAGAACTATATAAATGTATAGTAGTGTATATAGATGTGGTGAGTGTAAGCTCCTCTGGTGCAAGGACTGGTGCGACTACCTCCATGGTTCCTGTACTTCACAATGGAATATGTCAGAGCTACATAAATGTATAATAAAATTCTATAATAATAATAATAATAATAATAAGATAACCACTGCAGTGAGATCAGATGGCCACTAGTGGGCAGAATGGAATCACACTATAGTCTGACCTCCTGTAGAGACCACACTCTGCTTGGTCCATACAGAACATGCATTACATCATTTCTGATCACATTCCAAATGATGATAAAACAAAAAACCTGCCACGCATAAAAACCCATCTTTCAGCTCCTCCTATGGCCACTCCCACAACACGCTTACCCACGTGGTCCACAAACAACACGGTAACTGGCTATTTCTAGCTGGACAATGAACAGTAAGGAGTAGATTTATAAAACAGTGAATGTGATTTTCACCAAACATTAATTACAGATGAATCTTCCTGAGGCATGTAGTTTAAATGACGGCCACTGATCCAGCAACAGTAAATGTTTGGTGAAATTCACATTAATTGCTTTAGAAATATGTCCCTTGGTCATGTAATATCATTTGGGCAGAGTGCACATTAAAAATGCTAAAAACTGCAGTGGGGGACATTAGAGTGTAAGCTTCTCTGGTGCACAGACTGATGTGACTGGCTCAGTGTTATTTGTACAATGCTGTGGAATACGTCAGAGCTATATAAATGTATTTAAAAATTAGTGTGCGACTGTGGTGAGGGCATTGGAGCGTAAGCTCTTCTGGTGCAGAGGCTGATTTACATGGCTCAGTGTTCTCAGTACAGCACTGTGGAATCAGTCAGAGCTATATAAAATGTAGAATAATACTGTGTGACTGTGGATTGGACATTAGAGTGTAAGCTCCTCTGGTGCAGAGAATAATGTGACTGGCTTAGTGTTCTCTGTACAACACTGTGGCATATGTCAGAGCTATATAGCTGTATAATATTAATATTATGTAAACGTGGTGGGGACATTAGAGTGCAAGCTCCTCTGGTGCAAAGACTGATGTGACAAGCTCAGTGATCTCTGTACTACACAGCAGTATATGTCAGAACTATATAAAATGTACAACATTAATAGTGTGATTGTGGATGGGACATTAGAATGTAAGCTCCTCTGGTGCAAAGACTGATGTGACTGGCTCAGTTATCTCTGTACAGTACAGCAGTATATGTCAGAACGATATAAAATGTACAACAATAATAGTGTGACTGTGGATGGGACATTAGAATGTAAGCTCCTGTGGTGCAGAGACTGATGTGACTAACTCATTGTTTTCTGTACACCGCTGTGGTATATGTCAGAGCTATATAAATGTATAATAAGTGTGTTCCCTGTACAACACTATGAAAATGTCAAAGTTATATATAAAATAAATAGCCTATAATTGTTGGGGTACATTAGAGTGGAAGCTCTTTGGAACAAACATTCCTGTTTATTATACTGTGAAGTGCCGCTAGCTGTGTTTGTATTAAATATTTATAATAATCTAGCAGCTCTCTATAAAAGGAAATATCATACTCTCCGAATTCCTGTAAACACTTTATTGCTAGATTCTCAGCTCAAAACAAAAGCATCAAATTCAATATACCTTCCCAGCGTATGCAATGCTGAATACTCAAATACAGTACTAATTACAACTCTGTATAATAAAAATGCTAAACATCATAACTCTAAGGCTGCATTCACACTTGAGCGTTTTGTAGCTTGAAGCTCCAAAAAAGCTCAAACCTAAAAAATCAATTGTTCTCTATGGTGCCTGTTCACACCTGATCACGCAAATATGCACCGTATAGAACAACTGATTTTTTAAGTTTGAGCTTTTTGGAGCTTCAAGCTACAAAATGCACAAGTGTGAATGCAGCCTGAATTCCACCCAAAATGCACTCATTGAATTTTCTGCCTATTGCAAAGCAAGAAAAAAAAAGCTCTCCAAATTTCATCCTTAGTGCCATGGATCCATGGAGATAACCACTGCAGTGAGATCAGATGGCCACTAGTGGGCAGAATGGAATCACACTATAGTCTGACCTCCTGTAGAGACCACACTCTGCTTGGTCCATACAGAACATGCATTACATCATTTCTGACCATGTTCCAAATGATGGTAAAACAAAAAGCCCGCCACGCATAAATGCCCATCTTTCAGCTCCTCCTACAGCCACTCCCACAACACGCTTACACACGTGGTCCAAAAACAACACGCTAACTGGCTATTTCTAGCTGGACAATGAACAGTAAGGAGTAGATTTATAAAGCAGTGAATGTGATATTCACCAAACATTAATTACAGGTGAATCTTCCTGAGGCATGTAGTTTAAATGACGGCAACTGATCCAGCAACAGTAAATGTTTGGTGAAATTCACAATTGCTTAAGAAATATGTCCCTTGGTCATGTAATATCATTTGGCCAGAGTGCACATTAAAAATGCTAAAAACGCAGCATCAGAGCGAGAAAACGAATTGACAATCCCGTATATTGACAGGCGCTGTGCGCAAAGCAAAAACAGAATTAATAATCATATTACAGTCATTATGACTTAGCATCACCACTCCAAATGAAGACTTCTGTGGTCTGAGCTTCTATGTATAACATGGGCAATCAACCATGAGCTAACGCATGCTCAGACAGCCAACAGCTACTAACTGCCCCTTGCTGGGACTTGTAGTTCACCAACTGAAAGCTTCAGGCAGCCGTCTGTGTATATTGGCATTATTTTCTTGCTGTAATTGAATCATGATCCAAAAAAAATTTATCCTGACTAGTAAACGTTAAACTTGTCACATATGGTCTATAAGGCTAGCTATCGAAATTCAGGTAAAGATATTTAGAAATATGTGCAGTTTTACTTGTTTTTATCCAAAAAGATTAGTAGATCAATCAAAACACTTGGTCTTGAAAATGTACTTCTAAAGATTTTTAAAACATCACTCTTAAACAGGGGCATCCCTAGCGTTGGTGTCACCCGGTGCGGTAATACTTGGTGTCACCCCTCCGACGATCTCCATAGGATGGATCTGATCTGTGGATTGAGCATAATGGATCACAGTCTGATCCATTATGCTCCCCAATCCGCAGATCCGATCAATCCTGCGGGGATCGCCGGCTTGCAACCTATATGGGGTTAACAGATCTCTCCACGAAAAGGAAAGTTTTAAAGCAAGTCGACGATCCCCGCAAGATGGATCGGATCTGCGGATTGGGGAGAATAATGGATTAGACTCCGATCCATTATGCTCAATCCGCAGATCCGGTCCATCTTGCAGGGATTGTTGACTTGCTTTAAAACTTTCCTTTTCGTGGAGCTCGTGGAGAGGGTCCGCTGTCACCTCGTGTGATAGGTGTCAGCCGGTACGGCGCGCACCCCCTGCTCCTGCCTAGGGATGCCACTGCTCTTAAATTTAAAAAACATCACTTCCAAAACAGCACTGGATGTAGTAGCAGAGTCTTTCGCAACCTTTTTAACCAAGAAGAGCCCTAGAATTACATTTCAGGTCTCAGAGAAACCCTGCAATTCACTGATGATCAACGGGAAAAGTGCCACTTACATGGTGGTTAGAATGCCACCCTTACAGACAGAAAAAAAGATAATGGAGTTCATACTGCAAAGTGGCATTGACTCCAGAACTATCTAGGCATCATCAGATGGGAGGTCAATCAACCTCAGCTCAAGGAACCCCTACCAACCTCTGGAGGAACCCTAGGGATTCATGGAACTTTGGTTCAGAAAAGTTACTCTAGATCAACAATTCACAGTGTTAAGAATGCCCTACTTTCATTGATTTTTTGAATGCCATGCTTACAGATAGTTACAATATCTCCAGTTCTGCAAAAGTGCCAAAATCTCCGGAACTATGCAAGGTCAACCAACCACAGCTCAGGGAACTCCTACTAACCTCTAGAGGAACCCTAGGAATCCATGGAACTTTAGCTGGGAATTGGTGCCCTAGTGCAACATTTTGTTGTGTTATATCTTATGCCCCCATACATTGATGGATTGAATACCATGCTTACAGACAGATACAAAATCTTCAGTGTCGTGTTATTTGGTTCTGCCAAGTGGCATAGACTCCGGAACTATGAAGGAACTGGAGGTCGATCATCCACAGCTCACGGAACCCCTACCAACCTCTGGAGTTCCATGGAACTCTGGTTGAGAACGGTCAACTTAGACAGATCTGGAGAGCGTGAACAGACTAGGACTATGATGTTCAATAGAAAAAGCAGTTCACAACTGACATATAAGCTGGCCATACAAAGATTTTTGGTCAGTTTCAGCAGAAGATTTGAGAACTGCCAGGCTTGAAATGAAATGCCTATTGCAGATGCAGCCCTTCCTTCTTGTTCTAAATGCTATTTTCTGCACCGTTTTGAATAGATAGATATTTTCCAGCATACTGTAAATTCATCGGATGGAGGATACAGAATTCTGTTACTGCACTGCGGTCATTATTGTGTTTTGATCACCAAATGAACAACTCCGTTATCCCACCAAACTCACTGCAGTGCTTCAAACACGGCATGCTGTACAGCCAGCTTCCGGTAGTCAAGCACAGCTAATAAAATCCAGCAAATCATTGTAAACAAAATGGCAAAACATTCCCAGCATTTAATGTATGGATTGTTCTCGGATTTTGCAGAACATGCTTGTACTGGTTGGAATTCGGCAAGAATTGCGTTTATCTGTAATACGTGAGATGCACTTGATAACGCATTAGGACCCTCACAGCAGCTATCCCCTAAAGCCCCCCCAAAAACACACAGAAGGAGACCTCTTACCGTTGAAGCTGGTCAGGTTGCTGAAATCCATGAGGCTGCTGTTGAAACCGGGGAAGGACGAGTTAAAGTGATAGAACAAGTCCGTAGAATTGGAATCCTCTCCCGGAATGGAGTCCGCAAAAAGGTTCATCTGCAGCAGCGTCTTTAGAAGGTAGCGCAACATGTTGATCGTGGGCTGGAGGGGGTGGCTGCCCCCCTAGTCTTCAACCTGCGGGGACACAAGAGCACCCCTTTAATGGAAGCAGAAGTGCACCCCTTTTCCTTGAAGCAGCCTATACAGTCAAGCACCCCTGGAATCAGGCAGTACAGAAGTAGAGAAATAGGAATCAGAGAAGACAGACCCTTCAAACAGAGGAGGACAGCAGGAGAGAGAACCCCTTTATCTGGCAGTGCACCCCTTTTCTGGAAGCAGAAGGTATTGGAAAGCCCCCTTCATGAAGATGTGAGAAGAAGAAGAAGACCCCAGAGTTGGGGGGGAGGGATGAGAAAGAGCCCTGTGTTCCTGGTACAGAATAGCACCCCTTTTTTCTTGGAGCTATACAGAAAGGGCTCCCCAATTAAGGGCAGCTGCTAGGTCCCCTTTTTTCCTGCACCATGTCCAGGCATGTGTTGGAAATCCTGCAGAATAACTTCAGATGGTGAGCTCTCATCCTCTCATCTCCAGCTCGATTCACTCCTCCCTCCCTCCCTCTCCTGACTTCCTCGGCTGCTGTGATGGTCTCTCCCCTGGGGGGGCAGACAGGAGAGGCAGCAAGCAGGTGCTGCGACCAATAAATGTTTAATTATTGGATTAATAACGCTCCCAGGGGGGTCAGGCATGGGGGCACACAGGCGCGGTCCTGGCAGCGAGGGGAGCAAGACTCGTCGCTGCGTCTCCCCAGCACAGCAAATTCAATCTTAATGAGAAGGCGAAAAGCCGAGCTTTGAAAAGTTCCCCTAATACCGGCTTCATGCGATTTGCATGCAGAGAATTACCCCTCGTTCCACTCATCTTAAGTGCAGGCCAGTGTATCTATTACTTTCTGCAGCCCCCCCAACCCCCACTTCTGACTACAAAGTAGTTTTTATGCAAATGCCTGCGCTAGGTAAGATGGACCTCGTCTCCCAAGGCTGCCGCATCTCTCCGATTAGAAGAAACAAAGTTTCCTTTTTCCTTTTATGACATAATGGGAATTATGAGCGCGGGACATAAGGAGCGTTGAATATTCATACGAAGACCCTTCGTCATTTTACACGCTTACCTCTTGTTTGCCTGGAATACCAAATCAGTTTATCGAGTGTGACTTTAATCTCTAATTTCCCCTAATTAATCCGCTGCTCTGCATGCCTTGTGTGCGCCGTTCAAAAAAACAAAAACAAAAAAATAATATTTTTTTAGAAAATTTAAAGTTGGCATGAACCTTGACTGAATAGCATTAGGGGGGTCATTTACATTTGTGGTAACAAACAAAGCAATGCACTTCATATGCCAGTCATTTATTGTGAATGGCAACCCAACACACTAAAGCAATGTACTGGTGTTGCGGCATGCCAGAACGCATGGTGGTGCAGTGCATTGTGCTACAGAAAAAGGGTAATGCCTGATTTTTGGCATGTCAGGGTTTGTTGGCAGCCCGATCATGTCTATAGACTGCCTTCAGGATATGTACATTAACTGAGCCCTTAGATTGCACATAATGCATACGTGCCATCAGTAGGCGAGTGTTAATGCCCACATGTCACACATATGCATCCACGGGGACCAAGGTTTCTGCGCGGAGAGCGAACTCACTTCATAGTGACCCAGCTGAAACAGACAGCTCCTGGTCTCTATTTACATGGTCACGTGATCGGGAAGTTCACCCTGTTGTTCATACTATGAGCCAGGGGCGGACTGACAACTCATGGGGCCCCCGGGCAATAGGAGATCATGGGGCTCCTGTGTCCTTGCCCAAACGCAAAAAAGCCTATGAAAAAGGTACCAGGGGCATCTCCTGGGGCCCCCTACTGACCCCGGGCCCTCAGGCAGTGCCCGAGTTTCCAAATGGTCAGTCCACCCCTGCTATGAGCTATGTCCTTCTGCACACCACTGCACATGTATAGTGTGCCCTACTCATATCATACATGTACAGTGGTGTGCAGAAAATGCCGGTCAATCTCAATCAGATCTTTTTGTTCCGCGTTAGGGCTGCTGATCTCCTGCAACCTCTTTGCACTAACTTCCTGACTACATGGAATGGCTGCATTGCATTTCCTAAAGCAAACTAAAATTTGCTAAATGCTTAACTCCCAATGGTCCGAAGTCGCTCGTTGGCAACTTCTACCGGGTGCCGGGCTGCAGCCATCTTGACTGGCTGGCAAGGGATGATATCACTAATGAGCATGCACAGGAATTCAGGCTTCCCAGCACACAGGATCTGTGCTTGACTGTAAACTGAGCTGCACATGCACAGCTCAGTGTACATTCTAAAGATGACTGCGAGCTGCCAGGTAGGTCCATTTTATTGTTATAACCAAAATAGTACCCGTGATCAGCAATCTAATATCTAACAAGCAGGGCCCTCTGATCCCTCCTGTATCTGCCACTTATGTTGTAAAGCACTGCGTAAACTCTTGGTGCTATATGAATCCTGTATTATAACAACAACAATATATAATGTGCTGCACCAAGTACACAATATACACTATATTGCCCAAAGTATTGGTCGGCCTGCCTTTACACGCACATGAACTTTAATGGCCCCCCAGTCTTAGTCCGTAGGGTTCAATATTGAGTTGGCCCCGCCCTTTGCAGCTATAACAGCTTCAACTCTTCTGGGAAGGCCGTCCACAAGGTTTAGGAGGGTGTCTATGGGAAGGTTTGACCATTCTTCCAGAAGCACATTTGTGAGGTCAGACACTGATGTCGGATGAGAAGGCCTGGCTCGCAGTCTCCACTCTAATTCATCCCAAAGGTGTTCTATCTGGTTGAGGTCAGGACTCTGTGCAGGCCAGTCAAGTTCTTCCACCCCAAACTCACTCATCCATGTCTTTATGGACCTTGCTTTGTGCACTGGTGTGCAGTCATGTTGGAACAGGAAGGGGCCATCCCCAAACTGTCCCCACAAAGTCGGGAGCATGAAATTGTTCAAAATGCCTTGGTATGCTGACACCTTAAGAGTTCTCTTCACTGGAACAAAGGGGCCAAGCCCAACCCCTGAAAAACAACTCCACACCATAATCCCCCCTCCACCAAACTTTATTCTTGGCACAATGCAATCAGGCAAGTACCGTTCTCCTGGCAACTGCCAAACCCAGACAAGCATGTTTGGTCACTCCAGAGAACAACTTCTCCACTGCTCTAGAGTCCAGTGGCAGCGTGCTTTACACCACTGCATCAGACGCTTTGCATTGCACTTGGTGATGTAAGGCTTGGATGCAGCTGCTCGGCCATGGAAACCCATTCCATGAAGCTCTCTATGCAATGTTGTTGTGCTAATCTGAAGGCCACACCCAGTTTAGAGGTCTTTAGCTATTGACTCTGCAGACAGTTGGTGACTTCTGTGTGCTTCAGCATGCGCTGTATATTCTACAGAATATAGGGGACATGAGCAAGAATTAGAAAAAAACATCACTATTAACAGTCAAAAAATGTGTATGTATATATATATATATATATATATATATATATATAAAAATAAATGTATATTATACATCCTACATACCTACCAATTTTCATTTAGAATTTAGCTTTACACAATTGTACAAAAACAGAGAATGATCTTCTCTTGATATGCTCACCAATGACACCTCGATGTATCAAGACTAGATGGAAAGAAGGGGGGGAGAGAAAAGTCAATTACTTTACTACTTTAAAGTACATGTAAACCCAACATCAATTTTCAGTATGTCTCGGTATATATAGTTTAAACAAATCCTTTTTTTTTTTTTTTTTTTAATATGTTGCAAAGTTTCTTAGCTGAAGATCCTGCCAGTAACAGCACTTCCTTTTGCAGGCTGATTAGATCATATAGGGATGAATGAAGAAGCACATAGCAGGCTGCTGTTGCTGCTAATACAGCAGTGGCTTACCATTGTCAGTTTGCCATGTGTGATCCTTCAGTTGGCATTGGGCTGCTTATCAAATCTATCATAAGGGCAACCCAACAACAAACAAAGAGCACACGGCAGGCTGACAACACTGCTGCTAATTGTTTGACAGTGGCTTACTGTTGTCAGCCTGCCACGTGTGCTCATTCAGTTTCAGTTAATTGATGGGTTGCTGATCACAAATATCATATACTGTAGGCAACCCAAAGGTCAACTGAAGGAGTACATGGCAGGCTGGCAATGCTGCTGCAAATTGTTCATTAGTGGTTTGCCATGTGCGCTCCTTCAGTTGACCGTTGAGCTACTTATCAGGGCTATCATACAGGCAACCCAACAGCCAACTGAAGGAGCACATGGAAGGTTGAGAACACTGCTGCTAATAGTGTGGCAGTGAATTACCGTTGTCAGAATGCCAAGTGTGCTCCTTCGGTTTCAATTGGTTGATGGGTTGCTTAGCTCAACTATCATATAGGCAACCAGTTGGTTGATGGGTAGCTTAGCTCAACTATCATATAGGCAACCAGTTGGTTGATGGGTTGCTTAGCTCAACTATCATATAGGCAACCAGTTGGTTGATGGGTTGCTTAGCTCAATTATCATATAGGCAACCAGTTGGTTGATGGGTTGCTTAGCTCAACTATCATATAGGCAACCAGTTGGTTGATGGGTTGCTTAGCTCAATTATCATATAGGCAACCAGCTGGTTGATGGGTAGCTTAGCTCAACTATCATATAGGCAACCAGTTGGTTGATGGGTTGCTTAGCTCAACTATCATATAGGCAACCAGCTGGTTAATGGGTTGCTTAGCTCAATTATCATATAGGCAACCAGTTGGTTGATGGGTTGCTTAGCTCAACTATCATATAGGCAACCAGCTGGTTGATGGGTTGCTTAGCTCAATTATCATATAGGCAACCAGTTGGTTGATGGGTTGCTTAGCTCAACTATCATATAGGCAACCAGCTGGTTGATGGGTTGCTTAGCTCAACTATCATATAGGCAACCAGCTGGTTGATGGGTTGCTTAGCTCAACTATCATATAGGCAACCAGCTGGTTGATGGGTAGCTTAGCTCAACTATCATATAGGCAACCAGTTGGTTGATGGGTTGCTTAGCTCAACTATCATATAGGCAACGCAACGGGCAATTGAAGGAGCACTCTGCAGGCTGACAATGATGCTGCTAGTTGTTCGGTAGTGGTTTACTACATATGCTCCTTCAGTTGGTCATGGAGCTGTTTATCAGGTTTATCATATGGGCAACCCAACAACCAACTGAAGGAGCACATGGCGGGTAGAGAACACTGCTGCTAACAGTGCGGCAGTGACTTCCCATTGTCAGCCTGATATGTGTGCTCATTCAGTTGCCTGTTAGGCTTCTTCTCACATCTATCAATTAAACAACCAACTGAAGGAGCACAAGGCAGGCTGACAACACTGCTGCTAATTGTGTGGTAGTGGCTTACCGTTGTCAGCCTGCGGCACCACCCGCACAGATGTGAACCGGGGGTTAGAGTTCTACCTTCACAAGAGTTCCACCAGCATGTCACCAGCTTAGCACTGCACAGAAATTTTCTAGGTGTTGTGCTGCAAGTGACATACTATCAGATGGGGAATGAGCTGATCATACAAAAGACACAAACATATTTATCAGCCAATTGCAATGAGGAGGAATCATTTGTCTGCTAAAGCCAGGCGAGGATAAAACACCGGTGATGAAGTGAATTGGAGGTGGGATGATGATAACAGTAAAGCTCTTCTCATGTCTCTGCATACAAAACAGAGTCATTATAGCCCCTCTGAACTCCAGCAGTGTGGAGATCCTGACACGGGGACTGATCCGTCTCCTGTACAGAGCCCACTTCTATCTAGACAAGAGCTGGGGGTTGAGATGGGAGGTGATGTATTCCGAGATAATTACAGAGTAGATGCCTGGAAAGACATTATGGTGTGTACATACTAACATGGATCATGGCATCGCTGGGAGATTGGTCAAAGCTGCGTTTCTAAATGAAAAATAATGTACTGGCAGGGAAAAATAATCCTCTGGCAGAGTAAAATATTGGGGGTAGTGTTGTCCAGAACTAAAGAAGAAAAAAAAGCTTTGGGGGTTCTCCTCTCAGATGACTGCATACGGTGTGGCCACATACCTCTGATTGTACAATCTGCTAAGTTTAGACTCAGGGTCTATTTACAGGCTACTTTCATATTTCAGCTGCTTTAAAGCAGTATTAGACCCTATGCAGGCCATAGATGGGTCGAAAACCGGCCGTTTTTTAAAAAAAACGAAATATTGGTCGTTCAATAGGCCGACGTTACCACCACTGGTAAAAAAAAAAAAATTGGCCGATTTTCGTCCCGTCTACGGCCGGCATTTAATTACTTCTGTCCCTGCAGAGAGCTCTGCTATTATATTTGACATGAAAAAGTTTTGCGGTTGCAACAATGTATCTATTTGTATCCATTTCGGATACAGATGTTTTTATTTGGATACAAATAGATACATTGTTGCAACCGCAAAACTTTTTCATGTCAAATATAATAGCGGACTGGAATTCTTCTTTTTCTTGCAGGTCACGGCTCATGCGCAGATTTTTTATCAGTAAAAAGATCAGCCGATTTGCCCATCATTGCCGCGAAAAATCGGGTGATCGGCAAAATCGGCCAATTTTTTTCCAACTTTACCGATAAAAAAAAAGTGCCAAAATCCAGAAAAACGGCCGACCAATTAACCCATTAACGGTGTGAAAATCAGCCGATTTTTGACCCATCTATGGCCTGCAGGGGTTGATGTACTAAAACTGGAGAGTTCACAATCTGGTGCAGCTGTGCATAGAAGGTTTTATTGTCAAAGTTTAATCAAACAAGCTGATTGGCTGCCATGCACAGCTGCACCAGTTTTAGTAACTCAACCCCTTAAGCAGGCCACACATGGGTCCAATTCCGACGAATTTTTAATCGAAAACATTGTTCGTTCTGTTATCCGATGGTGCCACCACCGATTTCGAAAATTGGTCGTTTTTCACAAATTTTCCAGCATGCCCGATAAACGAAATGGGGAGGAACCACAAAAATCGTTTGGTGCCATTGCCCCACTAACAGTACGAAAATCTGCCGATTATTCTTAGGTCCAATTTTCGAACAAAAAAATTGTTCAAAAATCGACCCACGTTTGGCTGGCCTTAGTGTTTTTTAGCTTAACACATTGAGCACAATAAAATAAGCATTCCTCGATAAACTATTTGATAAAATTCTTGCAACAGTACTCGTAGTGCTGCTGGTAAATCAATGCTGCTGGCTCCTGCTCTCTTAGACCTGGTTCATGCCAATGTGTTTTTTATTGCTCTTTGCAGAAACGCACTACAGTCCATTTAGCATGGTTTCCAATGGGATATGTTCACATCTATGCCTTTTTCAGCCGCTTTGTTTTTGGAAAGCGTCAGGGACTTTTTTAAACGCAAAAAAGTAATGTTTTTGCTACAATAGAGATGCTGCTGAAACAAATGTAGTGCATTTTTGCCGCATTTATTCTGCCCAGCAACAAAGACACTTCCACTTTAACAAAACAAAACAAAAAAATGCTGAAAAAAAAGCAAAAAACGGTGTAAAAACACAGCAAAAATGCGCATGTAAAAACACAAAGCGAAATGCAAAAAGCATTGCAAAAACAGATCACAAGCAAACTGCATTGGTGTGAATCAGGCCTTAGTGCTGCTTCTCTGAACTTCCATTCTTCAGAGGAAAGAGTGGACAGTACAGTCTCAAGTCAGTCTGCTTGGAAAACACAGGGGGAGCGGGAGGAGGAGCAGGGAGAGGAGGGTAGTGTCTTGTCATCCTAGGCTACAAGGCTACGATCCCTGCATGCAAGGGTGGTTCCATAGGATGCTTCAAGAAAAGGGAGCCACCCTGAAGCAGGAAACCTGGGGGAGTGATCATGGCACCAACTTAAACTGGAACACAGGCAAGGACTAAATGATAAAAAAATCTGCATACTCAGTAAATGTGTAAATTACCTGCTACAAGCGCTTCAAAACACTGAGGGTTTAATCACTTTAAGCATTGGAAAGTTCACTACTATAAGAAAAAGAGGTCAGAAATCATGGGGAAAAAAATGCACAATTTAAGACCTTTTTCAGGTGCTCCATATTGAAGTCTAGAGGTACGAAAGTCTGCCACAAAGATTCTCAAGTAATTTTTCAAGCTTCAAGAGACAAGCTTCGAATGGTATGACACTTAGGCACCATAGCATACTTGAGAGTTAACAAGCATTATGACATGGGTTAACATGCGTTGCGTTTAGGCTTTCCACTCAATATGAATGGGCTGCTAATGCAGCACAAAGATGTAAAAAAAGGACCTTTTTCCCCAGAACACAGCACACAACATGCATGATATATACCTTGGGGTGCACTGGGCTCCTCTGTACAATGTGTTGGGGTGCCATTTGCAATTAATGACACCACACTTAGAACAAAAGAGTTGCCATACACGTTAATGGGTGGGTTGCAACAATTCAATGTGAATGTTCTATAAACAGTACAAAAACATCTCATATTTTACAATGAAGAAGAAAAAAAAAAATCAGAACTTGCCCTTTCAGATTGTTGCATTGCAGTAAAGCAAGTTACCACAACAAACGCCTAGGCATGCAGACTGCTTCTACAAACATTTGTGAAAGAATGGGTCGCTCTCAGGAGCTCAGTGACTCCAAGCGTGGTCCCGCGATAGGTTGCCACCTGCGCAATAAGTCCATCCGTGACATTTCCTGGCTACTAAATATTCCACGGTCAACTGTTAGTGGTATTATAATAAAGTGGAAGCAACTGGGAACAACAGCAACTCAGCCACCAGAAGTCACAAACTGTCTCCAGAGTCAATAGCTAAAGACCTCCAAACTTGGTGTGGCCTTCAGATTAGCACAACAACAGTGCGTAGAGAGCTCCATGGAATGGGTTTCCATGGCCGAGCAGCTGCATCCAATCCTTACATCACCAAGTGCAATTCAAAGTGTCGGATGCAGTGGTGTAAAGCTCGCCACCACTGGACTCTAGAGTAGTGGAGACATGTTCTCTGGAGTGACGAATTACGCTTCCCTGTCTGGCAATCCAATGGACATGTCTGGGTTTGGCGGTTGCCAGGAGAACGGAATTTCTTGACTGCATTGTGCCAAGTGTAAAGTTTGGTGGAGGGGGGATTATGGTGTGGGGTTGTTTTTCAGGGGTTGGACTTGGCCCCTTGGTTCCAGTGAAGGGAACTCTTAAGCCATCAGCATACCAAGACATTTTGGACAATTTCATACTCCCAACTTTGTGGGAAGAGATTGGGGATGGCCCCTTCCTGTTCCAACATGACTGCACACCAGTGCACAAAGCAAGGTCCATAAAGACATGGATGAGTGTGTTTGGGGTGGAGGAACCTGACTGGCCTGCACAGAGTCCTGACCTCAACCGGACAGAACACCTTTGGCATGAATTAGAGCGGAGACTGTGAGCCAGGTCTTCTCGTCCGACATCAGTGCCTGACCTCACAAATGCACTTCTGGAAGAATGGTCAAACCTTCCCATAGACACCTTCCTAAACCTTGCGAACAGCCTTCCCAGAAGAGATGAAGCTGTTTTAGCTGCAAAGGGTGGGCCAACTCTATATTGAACCCTACAGACTAAAACTGGAATGCCATTAAAGGTCATGTGTGTGTAAAGGCAGGCGGTCCAATACTTTTGGCAATATAGTGTATATAATCAGATGCACTTGATCTTCTAGATCTGACAACCTTGGAAAACCTTTGTACAAGACCATCTATGGCCTGCCATTCCTCACCCTACACTGAATCCCTCTGCATAGGATGTGACATAGACAAGTGGGCATCATTTATTTATTATAGTTGGGATATTGAAAAATCATAGCCATCTTCTAATTCTTGTTGCCAACCTCGGTCGGACCTTTGAAGACATACCGATTTCTGATTTACCATGGTTAATTTTCTTGTTTTAGGAAGTACCACTCTCTTTTGTACGGTACTATATGCTCTTTATTTGTCCAGAAATGTATACACTTGACAAAGATAAAGGAACACAGTTGTATTGTTAAACTTCTTTTGGCATGGATATGTCATGGTCAGGAGTCAGGCTTGGAGACCAGTAGCTATAGCAGTAGAGAGGCATCCACTGACCAGCTGGATAAGTGGAGAAGCAGATAACCCTGGAATGGGCTCACCTGGGGTGCGGAGTCTAAGCACCAACTGGTGTTCACTAGAGCTCCTGACAGTGGAGATGGGTTTTGCTGCATGTTAGTACCAAGTTGTAAATGTGCTTCTGGAAGAATGGTCCAACCTTCCCATAGACACCCTCCTAAACCTTGTGGACGGCCTTCCCAGAAGAGTTGAAGCGGTTATAGCTGCAAAGGGCGGGGCCAACTCAATATTGAACCCTACGGACTAAGACTGGGAGGCCATTAAAGTTCACGTTCAAGTGAAGGCAGGCCGACCAATACTTTTGGCAATATAGTGTATATGTGTTACACTGCCATAAAGGGATTAAAGTGTATCTAAACACAAAAACAAAAATGCTATATATGTAGCTTACTAGTTCTTAGATGTAATAACTGCATTAGTTTTATTTTTTCAGGCTTTTGTTTTTCTTTTATTGTAGCCTGGTTCCTGCATGTACCATACACCCTGTCCTAAAGTGATAACACTCACTCACTGCACTATATCTATGGAGGGAACCATGGTTATCACTTTAGGACAAGACTACTGATGTCTCTTAACCTCAATTATGAAGGGGGGGGAGGGGGTTTAGTACAGAAGATAGCTTAGAAGGAAGATAACTTGGTGTGTGGTCAACAGGAAGTTTCTCTACTTGCCTAAAATGTTCTTAGCATAAAAAAAGAAAACTAATGCAGCCACCACATCTATAAACTTATATCTGCTGTTTTGCCCCATAAATCTGAATGGGTTCTAAGAGATTTGATCATTCACTTGCAATCAGTTTAGATGAAAAACTTCAACCTCACTTCACACTACACAAACATTAGCAATAATCATTGTGTTCTACCAGCAGGGACGGCGCCTCCCTGCCAGGAGAGCACAATAGCTCCACGGGAGGGATTTCCTCATCAACACTGAGTGTGTTGATAGGGGAATCTATTGATTTTCTTTCCTGAACCCATGGCTGCAGGAAAGAAAAAATTGTATCATCTATGGCCGGCTTTAGCGGTCATTGACAAGTTTTGATTGTAGCTCCTGATAGGGAGCCATCAAGACAGGACAGTCATGCCACCAACTGGGCATTAAAGCCCACTTAAAGGGTCACTAGAAGGCTGCGTTGGGAGTTAAGAGAGTGTTTCATCAGACTGTGACGTGTGTGGCCAACTTTGCTCAAACTCTGAGCACACAACAGTATCTACTCATTATTAGAGATAGGATGTTCTTAATGTCTGAGATATTG
Source organism: Staurois parvus (assembly GCF_062004578.1). Lineage (NCBI taxonomy): Eukaryota > Metazoa > Chordata > Amphibia > Anura > Ranidae > Staurois > Staurois parvus. The sequence continues at coordinate 220,643 of NW_028318049.1, forward strand.
TAATTTATGTAATCAGTAAAGAGCTACTGCAATTCGAACATCAGCAAGGGGAGCTTGTAAACAAGTTAATTAAGTCGATCATGTAATTAGAGTTTCTAATGAGAGAGACTCCAAGCACAGTACCATAAGCTCATATGTATGAGTGTCAGGTGCTACAGAGCTCCTGTGCAAGCACCTGTGTTAGCTTTGGCTCTCTCTCAAGCAACAGGGGATAGTCAACATTTGCAGCGCCAACACAGATGATGCCAACCATGATCCCTTCATACACAGAGAAGCTTCCATTCACTCTTTCCTAGGGCCAGGAACCCACTGAGAAATGGTGCCAGGAACCCACTGAGAAATGGTGCCAGGCAGGAACCAACTGAGAAATAGTGCCATGTAGGAACCCACTGAGAAATGGTGCCAGGAAACCACTGAGAAATGATGCCAGGCAGGAACCAACTGATAAATGGTGCCATGTAGGAACCCAGTGAGAAATGGTGCCAGGCAGGAACACACTGAGAAATGGTGCCAGGAACCCACTGAGAAATGATGCCAGGCAGGAACCAACTGAGAAATAGTGCCATGTAGGAACCCAGTGAGAAATGGTGCCAGGCAGGAACCCACTGAGAAATGGTGCCAGGAACCCACTGAGAAATGATGCCAGGAACCCACTGAGAAATGGTGCCAGGCAGGAACCCACTGAGAAATGGTGCCAGGCAGGAACCCACTGAGAAATAGTGCCATATAGGAACCCAGTGAAAAATGGTGCCAGGCAGGAACCCACTCAGAAATGGTGCCAGGAACCCACTGAAAAATGATGCCAGGCAGGAAGCCACTGGGAAATGATACCAGACAGGAACCCACTGAGAAATGGCACCAGGCAGGAAGCCTCTGAGAAATGGTGCCAGGAACCCTCTGAGAAATTGTGCCAGGAACCCTCTGAGAAATGGTGCCAGGAACCCTCTGAGAAATGGTGCCAGGAACCCTCTGAGAAATGGTGCCAGGAACCCTCTGAGAAATGGTGCCAGGAACCCTCTGAGAAATGGTGCCAGGAACCCTCTGAGAAATGGTGCCAGGAACCCTCTGAGAAATGGTGCCAGGAACTGCTTGTTGCCCAGAGGAAACCCCAGTGAATTTCCTGGCAGAGTTGCTCACTTCATACAAGGTAAAGCTTCCATTCCCCTTTCCTTGTGTGAGGAACCTGCTGGGAATTGGTGTCAGGAACCTGCTGGGAATTGGTGTCAGGAACCTGCTGGGAATTGGTGTCAGGAACCTGCTGAGAAATGGTGCCAAAACCCCTCTGAGAAGTGGTATCAGGAACCCGCTCAGAAATGGTGACAGGAACCCATTGAGACATGGTGCCAGGAACCCGCTGAGAACTGGTGTCAGGAACCCGCTGAGAATTGCCACCTTGGATCATTTTTCAGAGACTGCTGCAAGTGTAAATGAGCCCTTAGCGAATTGTAGTTTGAACTACCAGTACAAGAGTTTTTAGACAGACATTTTAACCGAAGCCAAGACTACAGTGCTTTAAGACAAACTGTTACAGAGGAACTGAACTCTGAAAGCTATTGCCAAAAAATATCAGGCAGAGGACACATAACTACTCCCCAGTATTGACAGTGATCTCTGCAAGGTTTGGAGTGACATTTGGTAATGTCAGTATTCTGCTATACTGACATTACCAAATGTCACTCCAAACCTTGTGAGACTAGCAGTCAGTGGCAGCAGTGCCTTATATCTCACACTGCAGATAGACAGCCATGAGGCTACAGAACAGGAGTGCCTAGACACCCTCACATCACAGAAAATGCATTGCTATGTTTCAGGAGGAAATCAACACAAAAGGTACATTTTTTAGGCAATGCTGAAGCGCAATTAACACTTCTACATTGTCCTGTATAACATTGCAAATATTTATTTTTTTAGTTCAGTTCTACTTTAAGCCACCATGATGCCCTTGAATGAAGGCTTAAGGTCCATGAATGTTCGCATAGCAGCAATGATAGACTCCCATCTGCAGACACAGAGGGAATGTGGGGAAGGGAAGTAGAATAGGATGAATTTATCTGCATTATAATGTGTAAGGAAGAGAGCTGAAAAGTCTGCAGTCCCAAGAGAGCTGCGCTCAGTTAACTGGTAACACATTCATTATAAAGAAATACCAGATAATGGAGAGGAGAAACATGCTTTTCCTTCTGATTTTCAACGCTTTAAGGCTCATGAATTGGGGAAAATTCACATTCACATTGCAGGTGTTTAACCCTTGCCAGTTGGCAGGATACGACCCTTTAAACGTCTGAAACGTTGGAGGTCCAGGCGTACCTCAGTTTACAAATGACTCAGTTAACGTACTTTTCGGTTTACGAATGAAAATCCATTGAAATTAATGGCTCGGTTTATTAATTATTTTCGCAATGCGAACGGATTAATTGTTTTCAATGCATTTATGAATTTTTTTTAATCATGCCCCTGCCTTTATAAAGAGTTTTGAATAGATAAAACCTTTTTTTTTTACTTTTTTCTGACCTCCAGAATGGATTAATTGGTTTTCAATGCATTCCTATGGGAAACCGCGTTTCTGTTTACGAATTATTCGCAATGCTAGCTCCCTCATCACTTCCTCCCAGGACTTCTCCAGAGCCTCTCCCATCCTCTGGAACGCCCTACCACAGCATGTCCGGTCAGCCCCCACCCTGTCTGCCTTTAGGCGATCTTTGAAAACTCACCTCTTCAGGGAAGCCTACCCCACCTCCACCCAAGAACTGTACTTGAATCACCTCCACCAGATCATCCCCCGCAGCTATAACCTTTTGTATCACCTCCCCCTTCCCTTAGATTGTAAGCTCCATGAGCCAGGCCCTCCTATTCCTTCTGTACTGAAATGTATTGTAATTGTACTGTCTCCCTTATATTGTAAAGCGCTGCGCAAACTGTTGGCGCTATATAAATCCTGTATTATAATAATACGAAAAATCCCGCAGAACGCATTAAATTCGTAAACCGAGGTATGCATGTATTACATGGGCTTCCTAGTCATGTGATCGCCATGATTGGATGCTCTCATCACAGAAACCTTGGTCCCCATTGACACGTATGTGCGGTGTGGGGGTGTTACAGTCCCCCATCCAGTTTTTTTCCAGTGACAATGGTCACCAGGATAAATAGAAGCAGTACATTTCCCCAAAAGAACAACAATAAAAACTAACAGAGGGTCTAACCCTTCCCTTCTTTATCCAAAGTGGAAACAAATTGGTTTTAAATACATTTTCAGCTTGTTGGTTTAATCAAATTTGCTGTTTTTACATCGCGAAGACAAAATGTTGCAATGCAATGTAGGCATGTGTAACTATATCTGTGTATGTAGCGTTTTGTCCATGCGCCTGGTGCCACCCAAAGCTGTACACTGGCAGCCTATGTAAGTGAACACAGAAGCAGCCACTGTATAGACTCATCCGCACAGCTGATTTTGGCATCTATGAGCGGGTGCACAGCTCTGAATGCACAGTGCCTGCGTTCCGGGACATGCACTCACCTGGCTGTGCAGTGAAGTCCATACAGCCGCTTCACCTGCATTCACTTATGTATGCTTCTTGTATGAAGCTCCGGGCCACACCAGACCCATAAACAAATGCCTTGTCTGCACTGTATGGGCCTCTTTGTCTGTATAAATGAAGCTTTAGGCTTCATAGACATGGGAGCGTCTTGGATGCATTGATGGATGTTGCCGTCAGAACCCTTTAATTGCAGCTGTCAGATGAGTATCACTCTTCCCATACACATGGAGAGGCAACAGCAGCACCTGAGGAAGGAAATGGGACAATCAGAGTGACAAAGCCATCACATTCGGGACATCAGGACACTGCAAACTGTCTCCAGATATCACAATGGAAGATTTTTTACATAAATCTCTGCTGATAAAGAAGCAACGAACAGGGAGAAGCCAGCGACGTAGGAGCTGCTGCACAGGCACTGATGAGTAGATAGCAGACGCAGTTGATGATTTTAAACCATCAAATATCCGGTGTGTCCGGTGTCATTCATATGTAGCGCTTACCCCCAAGGGAGCTGCTGGATGTATTGGGTCCCCTGTTCCTGTGACAAATGCTCTGAAATTAGCAGAATGTACTCTAACACTTGGATGGGTGTGGGATATTTATGACAGATGTATATGCAGTACTTGGGATGGGGGATGGAGGGCGGGAGGGGCAAAAAGTGATCTAAAACAACAGTCATGATAAAGCAAATAGTTAAACAATAGCAACAAATATATTGCAAATAGTGAAGAGTAGAAGGAAATATACAGTAAAAACAAGCAATGGGTGTAGATAGCAACTTCTCCTAAACCTTAGGGGCAATTATGTTACCAAGGCAGTTCAGCAGTCTGTAATATGCCCTCTCTCTTCTGCTGGCCAGCTCATTGGGGCCCAACTGTTATGCCAAAGTACTCAAGATAATGTTCCCTTAACCATTATTAATTGCACTGGCTCAGGTCCCATTAAGCATGGATAAAGTCACTGACTCTGTGATAGTCGCAGGCAGCACTGTCCCTCTTTTGTCAAAGTGTAATGTGGTTTTGGCCAGTGGCCTCTCACCAACTCCTGTATCAGCAGATGATCTCACTCTGTTTACTATTGCCTGCACAGCCAGTCAGTGTCCACAGTACCATTCCTCTCGATCAGACAGCAGGCACCATCAGGATCCATGGCACTCTGATGTCTCAGAATGTCTGCCACAGCTTCTCTCTCCCTCTCAGGTGCGTTGGTGAGTTAACTGCCTGATCTGCATTCATTCCTCTTCACACTTCTCCTCAACCAGGTAAAAGCACAGGAAACTATCTCTCCTCTGAGCTCCAGTGCCTCCTGGGATCTGTAGTGCTTGCTTTCCAGCTCACTAGGCCAGTTCAGTCTGTATAGAACTACACCACCCACAATCCTCTTCTGCACATTCCTATTAGGTAGAGGACAGACCTAACACTGACTGTACATGGCTTTGTTGTAGCAGTCTGCTCTTACAGCTATATCTGTGAGTACTCTCCATCTTTGGTCACACACAGAACCAAGAGCACAGAATCCTGCACACATGAACAGGAACTGCAGCAAACACAATGAAACTGCATCCGCTCCTCTGTGTCAGCATTGTGGATCGGAAGGAATGCCGTATAAAAAGATCTAAACCCAAAGTGGCTGAAATTTAGTTTGCTGCAACACAGCATATCATAAACAACTGTTTTTTGTTTTTTTTTGTTACATACCCATTTTTAAATTTTTTCCTTTCTTCATCCTTTCTTGCATCTCAGTGCTGCTGATCTCCTGCAGCCAACTTGCAGTCATTTCCCAACTACATGTCCACCAGTGAAAGCTGTATGTTATTTTTCAGATGTGCCTGTGTAATGTATGATGAAATGGCAGTTAGTCTTCATCTCATTCCAAAGTGACAGGGTGACAACTCAGGAGCACAATTGGGAGACATGGAAAGAGGGTTGACGCCAAATAACAGGAAGTGCCTGAACAAGGACCTTTATGGCAGGATCACCAAGCACTAATTTAACCCCTTTACTCTGCCTGCCAGTGGTCCTTTATATGGGCTTTAATTCCAAAGGAGGGGATGCACACTTTTTTCAAGTGACTGCTGTAATTGGCTCTTACTAGGGGCAGACTGACAACTCATGGAGCCCCCGGGCAATAGGGGATCATGGGGCCCCTTTTGTCCTTGCCCACACTCAAAACACATCCAAAAAAGCCTATAACAGGCATTTCATGGGGCCCCCTACTGACCCAGGCCCTCGGGCACTGCCCAAGTGCTCGAATGGTCAGTCCGCACCTGGCTCTCACAGTGGTCACATGATTAGGTGCCCATTCACTGCTAATCAGGAGCCATGACCAAGAGCTGTCGGAGCATACAACCTATGGCCATGTGTAAGGGGAGACTGGGCATTAAAGCCCACCTTTCCTGCCATCGCGTACATGCGTTCTGTGCTTAGCAAGAGATTATTGCAAACTGCAGATATAAAAATGATCTATAAAATGACATGAGTGGCCCATTCATACCTAGCCGATGCGGTTAATGCACGTTGTATGTTGCGCTAAGCATCACAACGCATCAACATTGGGCCTGCACTGTTTTTTGTAACACAACACATGGTACTATGCTGCAATGCAGGTGTGTGGTATAGTACATTGGGAGGCCATTGATAATGAATGGCACCGCTGTGCACTACAGCATGTTTGGTGTGTTGTGTGTGTCCTGGTAACATGCACATTACTGCAATGCTCAGGTATGAACAGACCCCAATATGTTACAGATTGCATGAGGTTTTAGGCTAGGTTCACATCTGTGCGGGTGATGCCGCTGTGAATCCACACGAAAATCCGTGCAGCCGCACCACCCACACCGGAAAATGTGGACCCGCGGGCAGGTGCCATTAGTTCTAATGGAACGCCGCCTGCACTGGAAAACGCAACCGTACTGGGAACTGAGGTTCCCGTGCGGGCTGCATTTTCAGAACAAGTGCAGGTACTTCTTCTCTGCATGTCACAGGGCATGGGAGTCCATTCAAATGAATGGGCTCTCGTGCCCGTGCCAAAACGCAACCCGCACGGCTGCATTTATGTGAACCGGTGCTTTGGGTCCATTCACACGGGTGATTAGCGCATCTGTTGTAAAACGCTGCTCAAACTGTTGGCGCTATACAAATCCTTTATCAGACTTAATGCACACGGGGCATTTTAATAACACTGGTAGCTTTAGCTGTGTAAAGTCACGTTAAAAACGCATTTCAGCATTTTTTAGCAGTTAGCCGCATTATTCCACGTTTGTGTTTTTTAATAAAAAAAAAAATTTTTTTTGCTCAACAAAAGTCCAAAAATGCTGGTTTACCGCATTTTGCCGCGTTTTTACAGCTAAAAATACTCCTCTAGAAACCCACTAGTTCTGGGGTATTTTTCCAGCAAAAAAACACTGATTCCAGTCTATGTGTCTATGGACACATAGGATAACATTCTGGGGGGCTTACTAGCTGTAGAAAACAAAACGCCAAAAGCCAAAAACAGCCGCTGTAAAAACATTCAACGTGCATGAGCACTCATAATAATCCTGTGAATTCCAGCAGCAAGAATCTTTGCTTTCCTGTATCCGGAATGAAAGGTTTGAAGAGTTGCAGCTGCTCTGCTCATACAGTGGAATGACAGCTATCTGTGACTGTTCACACAGCCATTGATAATCTGCAGGGGATTGTGGCTGGGCACAGTCTGTCTCTGTAATACTCTGCATACAATGTCAAAATTGGCATAATGTGACATAAAGCATCATGGCCGCAGAAACGGGAACTCCTCCTAGTGCCACCATGTCTGCTTGTAGATGGCCAGTCGGTGGGGGGCAAGAGAAAAACGCCTGAATCTTATAAAACACATGTATAACCTATAAAAATACACAAAAAAATGCTGGCAAATCGTTCTGTTCAGGTGTAAATGCAGCTTAAAATGAGTGGAGAATATGTGGTGAAAAACAAAGCTGTAACCCACTCAGGACTTTCCCTTATCCCAAAGCTATAGATCTGAGGATTCCGTGGGAGCTCATTCAGACGTGTGGCAGCTCTTGCCTCCCTTCTGAAAAGTTATCTGTAGTTGATCGCCATCCAGAGAGTATTTGACAGTCAGCCATGCCACCTCCTCCCCGCCTGTTATAACCCTGAAATGGTCAAACCACTGCGCTGTGAGTGAGGCGTTGCCCTATTCACTTGAATGGGCCACGTTTGGTGACAGTACCTCCCGAGTGCAACTGGGGTTTCATTTTTGCAATAGCACAAAGGATCACAGAATGAGCATGTGAACAGCCCTAAGCAGGTGCTTATTCTTGTTTAGGTGGGCAGTTTGGGGATGGTAAAGCCGCAGCTCAACTGCCTGTTTTTATCACCATCTGGCTGCACATGTAAACAAGCCCAAAGATGTTATATATGATTTCCAGTACCTGGGTGAAGATCTGTAGCCAGCAGGAATCATGAGCGGTCTGGTTCCTCCAGGCTGTGTACAGGTGAGTTCATTACTCACCCAGGAATTAAAGGGCAGATAACACACCTGAGCCTCTGCAGGAGAGAGACAACCAGTGGGAAGGTCCATCACACCAGTATATCTGCTATATGGAAAAGTATGATGGGACTGGAAGGTCCTCTCTGGTCAAATGCAGCAAATCCAGAGCAAGTCATAGATTGTGGGAGTGAGATCAGAAGCAGAGAATCCTCTACCTTTCAGAATACATGTGTTGGATGATCCTCCTGTGGTCAGTATAATCAGAGAGGTACAGAGGAGTTGTGGAATATTTTCACCCCTTATGCACATTGGATGTTTAGCCCCGGTCCACGAGGCTGCAGCTGGAGGGCACAGGCGTACCATCCGATCCTGCTGCCAGCAGCCCATCAAACTCTATGAGAGGCTGACAGCTACTGCAGCTTGATGGGTCTGAGCAGTGCACTCAGCGGTACTTCCATTTAGGACAATGTGTGCTCATGGATATACAGTATCCCCAGAATGCAAGCAGCATTAGTAAGACCTCATCTGGAATATGCAGTTTAGTTTTGGGCACCAATTCACAAAAAGAACATTGGGGAACTGGAGAAAGTACAGAGAAGGGCAACCAAACTGATAAGAGGCATGGAGGAGCTCATCTATGAGGAAAGATTAGAGGAACTGAATGTATTCTCTCTTGAGAAGAGGAGATTAAAAGGGGATATGATCTCCATGTATAATACATAAGGGGGGATATGATCTCCATGTATAAAACATAAGGGGGGATATGATCACCATGTATAATACATAAGGGGGGATATGATCTCCATGTATAATACATAAGGGGGGATATGATCTCCATGTATAATACATAAGGGGGATATGATCACCATGTATAATACATAAGGGGGGATATGATCTCCATGTATAATACATAAGGGGGGATATGATCTCCATGTATAATACATAAGGGGGGATATGATCTCCATGTATAATACATAAGGGGGATATGATCTCCATGTATAATACATAAGGGGGGATATGATCACCATGTATAATACATAAGGGGGGATATGATCTCCATGTATAATACATAAGGGGGATATGATCACCATGTATAATACATAAGGGGGGATATGACCTCCATGTATAATACATAAGGGGGGATATGATCACCATGTATAATACATAAGGGGGATATGATCTCCATGTATAATACATACGAGGGATATGATCTCCATGTATAATACATAAGGGGGGGATATGATCACCATGTATAATACATAAGGGGGGATGTGATCACCATGTATAATACATAAGGAGGGGATATGATCACCATGTATATTACATAAGGGGGGATGTGATCACCATGTATAATACATAAGGGGGGATATGATCTCCATGTATAATACATACGAGGGATATGATCTCCATGTATAATACATAAGGGGGGATATGATCTCCATGTATAATACATACGAGGGATATGATCTCCATGTATAATACATAAGGGGGGGATATGATCACCATGTATAATACATAAGGGGGGATGTGATCACCATGTATAATACATAAGGGGGGATATGATCACCATGTATAATACATAAGGGGGGATATGATCTCCATGTATAATACATAAGGGGGGATATGATCTCCATGTATAATACATAAGGGGGGATATGACCTCCATGTATAATACATAAGGGGGGATATGATCTCCATGTATAATACATAAGGGGGGATATGATCTCCATGTATAATACATAAGGGGGGGGGATATGATCTCCATGTATAATACATAAGCGGGATATGATCACCATGTATAATACATAAGGGGGGATATGATCTCCATGTATAATACATAAGGGGGGATATGATCTCCATGTATAATACATAAGGGGGGATATGATCTCCATGTATAATACATAAGGGGGGATATGATCTCCATGTATAATACATAAGGGGGATATGATCTCCATGTATAATACATAAGGGGGGATATGATCTCCATGTATAGTACATAAGGGGGGATATGATCTCCATGTATAAATACATCAGTGGTTCATATAGTGAACTCTGTCTAGAGTTATTCACCCTGAGGTCATTACAGAGGACAAGGGGGCACTCTTTACGTCTGGAGGAAAATAAATTTAATCTCCAAACGCGGAAAGGTTTCTTCACAGTGAGAGCTGTGAAAATGTGGAATAGACTCCCTCAAGAGTTGGTTCTGGCCAGCTCAGTGGATTGCTTTAAAAAAGTCCTGGATTCTTTCCTAGATACACAGAATATAACTGGATATAACATTTATAGGTAAAGTTGATCCAGGGAATATCCGATTGCCTCTCGGGGGATCAGGAAGGAATTTTTTTCCCAGCAGGAGAAAATTGGATCATGCTTTGTTGTTTTTTTTTTACCTTCTTCTGGATCAACTGTGGGTATAGGATTATAACTTTTTTTTTTTTTAATGGTTGCACTGGATGGACTTTTGTCTTTTTTCAGCCAGACTACTTATCTAGCTAAATGCTGGCATTTCATACTCTGGGGCTAAACAGCCAGTGAGCATGACCACCTACATAAAGACATTTCCGGGACCAACTGCCACTGTGTACAGCCATCTATTGAGATGCAGTAGAAGAGGTGGCTGTATTCACTTGTGCATCAGGGATGCGTAAAAACACCTGCATTTTCATTGGCTTATGCTCTGAATGCACAGGATCAGTGTTCACAGCATACATCCGTGCACATGTGGGTGCTTTACACAACCCTGGATGCACAACTGCATAGAGCGGCCCAGGGGTGGACTGACAACTCATGGGGCCCCCGGGCAATAGGGGATCATGGGGCCCCTGTGTCCTTGCCCAAACTCAAAAAAGCCTATGAAAAAGGTACCAGGGGCATCTCATGGGGCCCCCTACTGACCCCGGGCCCTTGGGCAGTGCTTGAGTTCTCCAATGGTCAGTCCGCCCTCTTCTAATGCAATAGATGACTATACATGGTGGCAGTGGATCCTGGGGATGTCATTGCACAAGCTGTACATGTTGTATGGCCCCAGTACAGCCATCTGCATGAAGCCACCCAAAAAGGGAAGTTCTACTTTAATTACTGGTCCCTCGCTCCACATGAGTATTTGGCACCTTTGGGTAGGGGGGGAGGAAGCATGTACCCATTTTTGACAGGTACCCACTCCCGCGTTCGCTACAATCGCCTAAGCAGAAGCTGTCCCAGATGACTACGGGACCATTCCCAAGGTGCAAGGCTACTCGCACATGCACAGTGGGTACCCGGCTCGGAAGCCGCAAGATGTCACAGCTGGGTGCCCACACTTAAGATGCTGGCACCGGGGAGAGAGGTCGGCCGGTGAAACCAGCTGCGGTGAGTACACCGCTAGATCATGGGACAGGTGTCTGTTTTTTAAAAATCAGCAGCTACAGTTTTTGTAGCTGCTGACTTTTTTTTTCGACTGGAGCTCCGCTTTAAGCCTAGTACACATGAGGAGAAAATCTGACGCAAAATACTGCTTTCGAATAACTTGATTGTTAGTACAGTTTTCGAGAGCTGATCACAACCGTTCATGCGAAATTATCCAAAGGGACAAGCATGAAAGTTTTTCTCGTACGATATCAGAACAAACGATTTTCGTTTAATCAGTACAGTATTTGTTGTAAAAAATCGATTAAGATGGCACATGCTCAGAAAGGAAAGAATACATTACAATGCAATCCATTATGTCACTTTTAAAGTTGTATTCTGTCTTCCGAGAATTTTCGTTAACTTCAGTAACCTCTTCATTTTCGACTAGCATGAGATTAGCATGCCAAAAAAATGGACGATAATTCATCTGATATTCTCATCTTGTGTACGGAGCCCTACAGAGAGGCCATAGTGGAGACTGTAAGCAATACTGAGTACTCCTTGCTTCCTGCCCTATTTTAAAGGGGGATGAGGGCTGTCACTAGTGTACACCTAGCCTAAGATTTTTTTTCTTTTTTTGCAAGTAACTATCCTCTCGGCTGATACTACTGACTGGAAGTGAGTTCCATCATTTTACTGCTTCAGTTTAGAAATAAATTTGCTTCTCAACCAACATCGTGCTGTGGCCATGGTGGTCATTACCACTTGGTTGGATGGTGGTCAACACCACTTGGTTGGATGGTGGTCAACACCACTTGGTTGGATGGTGGTCAACACCACTTGGTTGGATGGTGGTCAACACCACTTGGTTGGATGGTGGTCAACACCACTTGGTTGGATGGTGGTCATCACCACTTGGTTGGATGGTGGTCATCACCACTTGGTTGGATGGTGGTCATCACCACTTGGTTGGATGGTGGTCATCACCACTTGTTTGGATGGTGGTCATCACCACTTGTTTGGATGGTGGTCATCACCACTTGGTTGGATGGTGGACATCACCACTTGGTTGGATGGTGGACATCACCACTTGGTTGGATGGTGGTCATCACCATTTGGTTGGATGGTGGTCATCACCACTTGGTTGGATGGTGGTCATCAGTTCATCCTGTAAAAAAAAAAAAAAATTATATATATTATCCACAAGAAGTCACGAGCACCTTATTTATACAATTCCAGTGAGAAGCGACCAATATCCCCATACACTGGATCATATAAGCACTTTTAAGGAAAAGTTAATTCGTGGACTGCTATACATTTCTGCTGTGTGTTTATGTCACTGATATTCGTCCATTATAGGACGACGCACTACTGTCACTTTGTTGCGCTCATTGTCAGCGCTTTAAATATCACTTGTCACTTTACATCAGATATACTGTTTTTATTTGTATCTTTAGTGCTGCAATTTTTATATATATATATTTTTATTATTTATTTATAATTTTATACAGCCTTCGATTTGCAACTAATACAGAAAGAAAATAATAGATACAGTGAGATCTGTGTAAAATTTATGGTGCTGTTAATTTAATTATTCGTATTATTGTTTGTTGCTAGTTGTGGTTGAATTAAAAAAGCAAAGCACAAAACGAGAACAAGGACAAAAGTTTGGTCTGTATGACAATAAACCTCCTTCTTGTTGCCAACGAAGAGCCCCCACTCCTACAAAGACCCCCCTGAGTGTTAGCGCTGCCAGACATTTAAAAAGTGACACTCTGTTTCCAGACAAATGACAAGTGACAAGCGCGTAGCTGATAAATTCACTGATCTTGTCAGCTCCTTAGATATAGAGAATCGGAAGCCCCCCGACTCTACGGAAGGCTCCCGCCACCTGCCATCATCTCTATCGCGGATTCCGATCACAGCCGAGGTAATTGAATTCCCCTGCTCTTACCTTTGCTTTGTAGCTTCTTCATTCTGAATAAACATTTGCAGATGAGTTCTGGGTCCCCGTCTGCTGCCACGCTTTCTTCGTTTCCTTATTTCCATATCTCTCTTTCGCACTTGATAACGTGCAATTGTTGTTTGGCGAAATCCCCCCCTGAGGGTTTTCTTTAATTACATTTCAATGGCACTTACAAGAGGGGGCATACGCTGGAAGAGAGAGAAATACAACTTTTGCCTTGCGTGGCAGGAGAAAAAATGTAAAATGTCCACATTTTTCTTTGTCAGCGATAATTAGCATTTTTTACGGCAGTAATAACTGAATTTTTACTTCTGGTATAAACTGGATGTAGTTTTCTTAGAAGAGAAGAAATGATAAGAGTATACACTCTCTCGGTTCCCAAATTACTGTCATGAGAGAGGCCTTGGATCCAATTTTTACCAAGGGCATTATCTGCCTTGAGGTTGAGGGTTCATTCGCACCAGCAGCTGCATTTCGCTTTGCGGTAACACGTGTGCAGGGGCGGACTGACCACTCATGGGGCACCTGGGCAATAGGGGATCATGGGGCCCCTGTGTCCTTGCCCAAACTCAAAAAAACCTATGACAAAGGTACCAGGGGCATCTCATGGGGCCCCCTACTTACCCCGGGCCCTCAGACAGTGCCCGAGTTTCCAAATGGTCAGTCCACCCCTGTACGTGTTGTACTGCACAATCTATCAAAACATGCTAATGTTACATGTATTGGTACAATGTGGTGCCATTCATTCTAAATGGCACCCCAACACACACTTCTTCAGATGTGCATTGGAGTGCGCTGCCAAAAAAACGCTGCATGCATTCTGAATGCCAACTCAACACACCTTTGCAACAGATGTACATTGCAGTGCAACACGGATTGTGGTGGCTTGCAAAAAGTGGTGCATCCATTTCCTGCCACCATATTGCAACCAGCAATGCATCTTCTTCTGCAAGGTGCCATTCAAATGAACACCACTGGATTGCACCAATGCATGTAATGTGCATTACACTGCATCCTAAAAGTTCTCTCCATGCTCCTTAGCACACCCCCAACCCCCTCCCCAACACAACTTTCACCATATTAAACCCTACTATGTATTTTATAACTGAGAGATACACTGTATAGGATAATCAGTCATGTAATGGTAAGTGGAGCAGGGCCGTATTTAGAATTCATGCTGCCCTCCCATTGTGTTGTGATTATTTTTGCAAACAGAATGAAATATATGGAGTCTGCTTTACATGAAGAACTACCTTTTTGTTTAAGTGATATTAAACCCTTTTTTTTTTTAAAATATATATATATATATATATATATATATATATATATATATTTACCTGCTCTGTGCAATGGTATTGTAGAGCAGCGTTTTTCAACCACTGTGCCGCGGCACACTAGTGTGCCGTGAGATATTGTCTGGTGTGCCGTGGGAAAAATTCCAATTTCATCTGTAACATGTGGCTTCGGCTCACAAATAGACCAATCATTAGAATCTAATGATTCAGTGGTCGGCAAGCCGCGGCTCGCGAGCCACATGCGGCTCTTTACCCAGTCTAATGCGGCTCTTCTGTGTGCCGGGCGCCTGCTCCCCTCCCTCCTCTCGGTCGGCCGCTCCCCTGCCTCCTCTCGGTTGGCAGCCCCAAAAGTCCGCGCGGACCTTTTAATCCGGCTTGCGGATGTGGCTGTCAGGATGTGTGTAGGCGGGGCAGCGTGCCGAACGTGAGGGGAGGGGAGCTAGGCTCCTCTCACAGTCCGCCCTGAAGACCCGAACGGCGCGGGAAGACAGCGAGAGGAACGCAAAAGGTAAGTGAATTGACACGGGGGACTTGGCTTACTAGAAGGGGGGGGGGGGAATAGTACTGTGGGGGATGAAATACTATATGAGGGATGAATTACTTTATGAGGGATGAAATACTATATGGGGGGATGAAATACTATATGGGGGATGAATTACTATATCAGGGATGAATTACTATATGAGGGATGAAATACTATATGGGGGGATGAAATACTATATGGGGGGATGAAATACTATATGGGGGGATGAATTACTATATGAGGGATGAAATACTATATGGGGGGATGAAATACTATATGAGGGATGAAATACTATATGGGGGATGAATTACTATATGAGGGATGAATTACTGTATGAGGGATGAAATACTATATGGGGGGATGAAATACTATATGAGGGATGAAATACTATATGAGGGGATGAAATACTATATGGGGGGATGAAATACTATATGGGGGATGAAATACTATATGAGGGATGAAATACTATATGAGGGATGAAATACTATATGAGGGATGAATTACTATATGAGGGATGAAATACTATATGGGGGGATGAAATACTATATGGGGGGATGAAATACTATATGGGGGGATGAAATACTATATGAGGGATGAATTACTATGGGGGATGAATTACTATATGGAGGATGAATTACTATATGGGGGATTAATTACTATGCTTACTATGGGGGAATATTACTATACTTACTATGGATGACACATACACATCATTCATCTACTCTTGGTCCGGCCCCCGGGTCCAATTATAAAATACTTTATTATTTCATAATAAAGTAATTATAAAATAATTTCTTTGTGTTTGATTCCTATTCAAGAGAATTACTTTATATATAGTCAATATAGGCACAGAGGTAAATTTTTTTAACATTTTCTAATGGTGGTGTGCCTCGTGATTTTTTTCATGAAAAAAGTGTGCCTTTGCACAAAAAAGGTTGAAAAACACTGTTGTAGAGAGTGGTGGCTTACCACTTTTATTGGTCCCCTGCCCCTCCTTCTTTTTGCAGGTGCCCCCATAGCAAACCATGTGCTATAGGGGCACTGTTGCAGGCACACTTCCAAGCCAGGCTGTGTGAGTGCACAAACACACACAGCATGGCTCGGCTTAGCCCTTTACATGCAGAGCTACCTAGCTCTGACGAAGGGGGTTCGTCTCCCGAAACGCGTCAGCTTATCCCTAATTAGGGCACAGCATTGTATTGGACTGCCATTGCGGACCACCTATTCTGCTTTTATTCTCCTTTGGTTTGTGAGTATATATCTATTTGATTTCACAATAAACGCGTGGTGTATCACGGTAATGATGAGAGTGCGCCCTTCTTTGCTTTTGTTCATCAAAATCCAGATTTCCCGATCTGTGAAGGGTTGCACCTCCCCGTTTGGCATTCTGAATTCCTTCTAGTCTGCATGAAGATTTGAGCGCTGGTTTCGTTGGTTAGTTTTTGGAATGCAGAGCTACCTTTGTTTAAGTGATATTAAACCTTTTTATTTTTCTATTAAAAAAACATTGTTATACTTACCTGCTCTGTGCAATGGTATTGCAGAGAATAGTGGCTCATCACTTTTTTTTGGTCCCCTGCCAGCGATGTCTCCTTTTTTTTTTTTTTTCTTTTGCGGGTGCCCCCATAGTAAACCATGTGCTATAGGTGCGCCCATGCAGGCGCACTTCCAAGCCATGCTGTGTGTCACGAGTTGCATTGGTCCCGCCCCAAGCACTCCCTCCTCACAGGATTTGACTGACAGCAGCTGGAGGCAATGGCTCCCGCTGCTCTCTGAGACTTCTGTGAGACTAGGAAGAGGGAGCAGGGAGCTTCAGACGAGGCAGTGTCAGATTGGTTAGAGGAGTCAGGAAAGTGTTTGGGAGGGGGGGGGGGGAGCACAACAAGTGGTGAGCATTTTTTACCTTAATGCAGGGCTATGCATTAGATGAACATAAATTGTATCTTTAGAACCATGTTAAGAATGCTACACTAAAATACAGGAGAGGTGATATTACTTTTCCTGAACTATAGTGAGTCTTCTGACTCCTCTCAATGTCCCCTCTACCTTCTTTCCCTTATTGTTTTCCTGTTGAATTATTCCATACATTTGCAGAGGTGTTTAAAAGAGTGAAAGAAACAAAAACTAAATTTATCACAGTTACTTTTGAGATTTGGTCCTGCCCCCTACAGCCCAGCTGCCCTAGGCATCAGCCCACCTGTAGTTAATGCAGCCTTAAAGTGTCCCCAAAGACACCATATAAATATTGTAAAGCACAGCATTGCCTGTTATGGTAAGAATATGTGGCCTGCCATCACTGCCATCACTGCCATCACTGAAAATGCTCATTATCTGACTCTGGCTAAAAATTGTTTTATTTAAAAAAATGGAAAAAGGGGACAGAAAATGAAGGCAAACTGAAGTCATAATTCCTTATCTGTATATTTATAAGGGGGCTTCTGATTGGCTGACTGTTGGTGCCAAAACACTCAGGTCCCTGCCCTGTCTCTTCTTAGATAGGACAACAACCCCCTTCTATAGTCTAAAGCAGCAATGGGCAAACTACGGCCCGCGGGCCATATACGGCCCGGCAGACCTTTTAATCCGGCCCGCGGAGCGTGGCAAACATTGGCTGTCAGGATGTAGGCGGGGCAGCATGACGAACTCCTCTTCTCTCACAGTCCGCCCTGAAGACCGGAACGGCGCGGGAACACGGCGAGAGGAACGCGTGGAGCAAAGGTAAGTGAATTGACACAATATGGGGGATGAATTACTATAGGGGGGATGAATTACTATATGGGGGATGAATTACTATGGGGGATGAATTACTATATGGGGATTAATTACTATGGGGGATGAATTACTATATGGGGGATGAATTACTATGGGGGATGAATTACTATAGGGGGGATGAATTACTATAAGGGGGATGAATTACTATATGGGGGATTAATTACTATGGGGGATGAATTACTATATGGGGGATTAATTACTATGGGGGATGAATTACTATATGGGGGATGAATTACTATGGGGGATGAATTACTATATGGGGGATTAATTACTATAGGGGGATGAATTACTATATGGGGGATGAATTACTATGGGGGATGAATTACTATATGGGGGATGAATTACTATATGGGGGATGAATTACTATGGGGGATGAATTACTATGGGGGATGAATTACTATAGGGGGGATGAATTACTATATGGGGGATGAATTACTATATGGGGAATGAATTACTATATGGGGGATGAATTACTATGGGGGATGAATTACTATATGGGGGATGAATTACTATGGGGGATGAATTACTAAATGGGGGATTAATTACTATGCTTACTATGGGGGAATATTACTATACTTACTATGGATGGCATGGTAGTGGCTGGGCCGGCCAGCAGCTAGTCCGGCCCCCGGGTCCAATATCTGAACCCATTGCGGCCCTCAAGTCAAAAAGTTTGCCCGCCCCTGGTCTAAAGCCTTTGCCATATTGTGCCCAACTGTTTGCTATAGACCTTCCCACAACATCGCCAGCCATTAGCCTTTATATTTATAAGAAAGGAATGTCCACACAAAGCTATTGTCACTTTACTATAGCACTTAGAAGCTGACAGAAATCACATCACATGGACTTACTATCCAGATCCAGTGTCACTTGGCATACTTTGCTAATCACATGTAGTGGACAGTCTGCAGCAGTCACATGTGAAAGCCACACATTGCACATCATTGATGGGTCATCTTCCCTTAGTGTTTCTCTCCTCTCTTTGGGGGCACCACTGTGCTGGAACCCAGATTCCTGCTGTCACTCTCACTCCCCAGGGTATTAGAATTCCCTCAGAGGGTCTGACTTGCCCATTAGGCTTGATGCATCCAGGTCACTACCTCCTTCATGTGGTTGCACAGACAGGACTGCTTCCAGGGACATTAGTATCTTCCCCAGAGTACACTAGCTTGGTCTAAAAGTCCTTTTGCATTCCACTCCAAGTCCAGTTAGACCACGTTTAGTGAGATAGGCATTTCTGGATACTGGACTATCTCACCCAGGGAATTTCACCCTATTCAGGGCCTTGACTATGCTGGCTACATCTGCAAAGGTGTGGGGTGTTGGCTCCCATGCATCTGCGGAGGACTGTCTCGGGATCACTGCTACTGACCCATGGGAGCTCATTGGTCAGGACAGACTGCTCTGATGTGATTTTTCCACTACCTCTTAAAAATGGCCCATTTCAGGGACCTCAGTTACTTTGGACGTTGTTAATATGGACAATATCCATATCCACTTTTATTTTTCTATGCACCTTTTGCCTGTTAGAAATTGCTAGGGACAGTGTTATGTTCAGCAGCCAGTTCTACTTCAGCCAAGTTATGTCAACCAATTGTACATGTATGTGAAGATTGATGTAAACCGTGCCTGAAATCCTCCAGTTCAACAGCAAAAAAAAACATTATTGAAGTAAGGAGTGGTTGGTGTCTTTTATGAACAGAAGTGCCTTGTACCAGCATATGTGTAACTTTAGTGTATCTAAAAGGACTTTGCATTGGAAGGTAAAGTCATTCAACCCCCCAGGTGAAGTAGGCTTGGGCTGCTGTCAGAACATTTTGTACCAGGTAATCTCTGTGGTTGACCACATGCAAAGAATGCGTATATTAATCTTCAAGGTACAGGAGAATTCTCAAGTGATGGCGGCCAGTCTGAAGAGGAAGTGGGTGACTGTGGTGGGAGATGGTGGCCCTACTAAGGAGGACATGGGTGCTTTATGTCCCTCACCTTGTGGTGCAGTCCTCCTAGTGGGACCTGCTGTGGTGCAAGGTTATCTTAGGGACCTGGCCTGGGGATACATGAAAGCAAGGCCTTGCATCAATACCAAAGTGGTGGCTTCCTGTCATATAAGCGTTTGTGGCAAAGAGAATCTATAACCAGTTGCCAACCGTTGCATGTAAAAATATTGCCTCTCTGTGCCAGATCATGTACATTTCCAAGTAGGGGGTGCGCCCACTGCCCCATCTCTTTTGTAATTTGCTACAGCACAAGTGGATCTGCAGGTCCTGGACATTGATTTATGGGCAGGACCTGCTGACCAGGTTAATGAATGACAGTAGAGAGATCTGTGTTTGCTAACAACACAGTGCTCTGGACAGAGAGTAGTGTAAAGCAGGGAGAAAAAACAAATATATTGCTTAGTAAAAGCAGCACAAATTACATACATTACACATTGTTAGGCAGACAGTTAACCATTTGATTGCCTATAGATGTTAACCCCTTCCTAGCCAGTGTCCTTTGCACAGTGACAGTGTATAGTATCACTGATCACTTTATTAATGTCACTGGTGATGTCGGTGTCATTTAGTCAGTTCCCCCCAGATTGCCCACTTAAAGTCGCTGATCACCACCATTACTAGTCTAAATAAATAAATAAAAATTCCAGTGTATATATACTGGCCACACTAGGATTCCCTTCCTGCTTTACATCAGATGCATGGAGATCGTTTGCTACCAGGGGCGGACTGACCATTTGTAAACTCAGGCACTGGCCGAGAGCCCGGGGTCAGTAGGGGGCCACATGAGATGCCCCTAGTACCTTTTTCATAGGCTTTTTTGAGTTTGGGCAAGGACACAGGGGCCCCATGATCCCCTATTGCCCAGGGCCCCATGAGTTGTCAGTCCACCCATTTGCTACCTGTTGTCTCCCGGGAGTCCGGACTGTGTTTGTGACATGCCTTCCTTTTATCGACTTGCTGTGAGTTGCCAATTGTTTGTTTCTAATGAATACATATTTTAATGCTGCACTTAGTCTGGCGTCCTTCTGCTTCTTTTTTACAGTATATTCTATGTGAGTTCACTCTTTGCATTATTCTAGAATTTTAATAAATTTAACTTGACTGCACTATGAGGCGCCCCTTTCTTTTATATATCTGAATGATATCCTGTGGGTTCCGGTGATGTGGAGCTCCCAGCGGCCAGGACACAGAGATGAATGAGGAATTGGAGTTATGCCTAGATTGACCTATGTGATGTGGGTCAACTTGTGGAGGTGAATGTTCATGCCTGGTGATGGTGGATATCACAGTACACCAAAGGGGAAGATTCACGGAATTACAAATTGTGGATGTTCCGTTATTAGGGACTGTCACTTTTTATGAACTTTATTGTTGCCAATTCACTTTTCCTAGTTTCATGTGGGCCATGTGGGACCTCCTGCATGGTAGGGGTTGGGGAAAGACCTGGCAACCTACTCTGTAAAAATAATTGCTAAGAGAATTCATGGAAAAAGTCGCTTACAAGTGACAGTCCATGCAATCACCAAGGGTTGGATACGACTGGATATAGATAGATAGATAGATAGATAGATAGATAGATAGATAGATAGATAGATAGATAGATAGATCTTCTGTCAAGTCCAGAATGGGTTAAGAAGCAATGCCCAGACTGCAGACCATCTCACCTGTTTGGCGGCACTCAGCATTGATTTATCAAAGTTTCTCAGTCAGCAGCGGCTGGCTTTTCATTAGGACGATTGTTTCTCTCAGCCACCTAAGTGAGAAGATCTCTTCTTTATTTAATGTGAGGAGCTGGGATAAGCCCCTGCCAAGACCCGTAATTATATTTTGCAACAGACACATAATCTGGCCGACAGGACTGTGATTGCCAATACATTTGTCTGTGCTCTGTACTCTTCATTACAGAGAGAACACATTACAAATCCTGACCAGCCTTCGGATGAAAAGGTGATATAACTTACTTCCCTGCATTAAAAAATAAAATCTAAAAAATGTGAAATGAGTACATTCAAAACTGATATTTTAACACCGTCCTGTCATATACAGATGTAGCGCCCTCCTAGATGGGTACTAGGTTTAGATAGATTTTGTTTGTAATTTGATAGGTACAGTGGGGCAAAAAAGTATTTAGTCAGCCACCAATCGTGCAAGTTCTCCCACTTAAAAAGATGAGAGAGGCCTGTAATTGGCATCATAGGTAGACCTCAACTATGAGAGACAAAATGAGAAAAAAATCCAGACAATCACATTGGCTGATTTGGAAAGAATTTATTTGCAAATTATAGTGGAAAATAAGTATTTGGTCACCTACAAACAAGCAAGATTTCTGGCTCTCACAGACCTGTACCTTCTTCTTTAAGAGGCTCCTCTGTCCTGCACTCATTACCTGTATCAATGGCACCTGTTTGAACTTGTTATCAGTATAAAAGACACCTGTCCACAACCTCAAACAGTCACACTCCAAACTCCACTATGGTGAAGACCAAAGAGCTGTCGAAGGACACCAGAAACAAAATTGTAGACCTGCATCAGGCAGTGAAGACTGAATCTGCAATAGGCAAGCAGCTTGGTGTGAACAAATCAACTGTGGGAGCAATAATTAGAAAATGGAAGACATACAAGACCACTGATAATCTCCCTTGATCTGGGGCTCCACGCAAGATCTCACCCCGTGGGGTCAAAATGATCACAAGAACGGTGAGCAAAAATCCCAGGACCACACGGGGGGACCTAGTGATTGACCTGCAGAGAGCTGGGACCAACGTAACAAAGGCTACCATGAGTAACACACTACGCTGCCAGGGACTCAGATCCTGCAGTGCCAGACGTGTCCCCCTGCTTAAGCCAGTACATGTCCGGGCCCGTCTGAAGTTTGCTACAGAGCATTTGGATGATCCAGAAGAGGATTGGGAAAATGTCATATTGTCAGATGAAACCAAAATAGAACTGTTTGGTAGAAACACAACTTGTCGTGTTTGGAGGAGAGAGAATGCTGAGTTGCATCCAAAGAACAACATACCTACTGTGAAGCATGGGGGTGGCAACATCATGCTTTGGGGCTGTTTCTCCACAAAGGGACCAGGACGACTGATCCATGTACAGGACAGAATGAATGGGGCCACGTATCGTGAGATTTTGAGTGCAAACCTCCTTCCATCAGCAAAGGCATTGAAGATGAAATGTGTCTGGGTCTTCCAACATGACAATGATCCCAAACATACCGCCCGGGCAACAAAGGAGTGGCTTCGTAAGAAGCATTTCAAGGTCCTGGAGTGGCCTAGCCAGTCTCCAGATCTCAACTCCATAGAAAACCTTTGGAGGGAGTTGAAAGTCTGTGTTGCCCAGCGACAGCCCCAAAACATCACTGCTCTAGAGGAGATCTGCAGGGAGGAATGGGCCAACATACCAGCAGCCGTGTATGCCAACCTTGTGAAGACTTACAGGAAACG
Organism: Staurois parvus; assembly: GCF_062004578.1. Taxonomy (NCBI): domain Eukaryota; kingdom Metazoa; phylum Chordata; class Amphibia; order Anura; family Ranidae; genus Staurois; species Staurois parvus. The sequence continues at coordinate 243,981 of NW_028318049.1, forward strand.
TTTGACCTCTGTCATTGCCAACAAAGGATATATAACAAAGTATTGAGATGAACTTTTGATATTGACCAAATACTTATTTTCCACCATAATTTGCAAATAAATTCTTTCCAAATCAGCCAATGTGATTGTCTGGATTTTTTTTCTCATTTTGTCTCTCATAGTTGAGGTCTACCTATGATGCCAATTACAGGCCTCTCTCGTCTTTTTAAGTGGGAGAACTTGCACAATTGGTGGCTGACTAAATACTTTTTTGCCCCACTGTAAATTTAGTTGCCACACTGTGGTTAGTGTGGTTGTGATTGTTGTTAGGTACAACCTAATTAGTGTTGCTGTGTTCTGCTAGTCAGGTCTGCTCTGTATGTTCAGCTGCTGTTAGCCTAATACAGTGGGGATCGAAAGTTTGGGCACCCCAGCTAAAAATTTGTATTAATGTGCATAAAGAAGCCAAGGAAAGATGGAAAAATCTCCAAAAGGCATCAAATTACAGATTAGACATTCTTATAATATGTCAACAAAAGTTAGATTTTATTTTCATCAATTACACTTTAAAAATAACAGAAAACAAAAAAATGGCGTCTGCAAAAGTTTGGGCACCCTGCAGAGTTAATATCTTGTACTGCCCGCTTTGGTAAGTATCACAGCTTGTAAACGCTTTTTGTAGCCAGCCAAGAGTCTTTCAATTCTTGTTTGAGGTATCTTTGCCCATTCTTCCTTACAAAAGTCTTCCAGTTCTTTGAGATTTCTGGGCTGTCTGTCACGCACTGCTCTTTTAAGGTCTATCCATAGATTTTCAATTATGTTGAGGTCAGGATTGTGAAGGCCATGGCAAAACCTTCAGTTTACGCCTCTTGATGTAATCCCCCGTGGATTTCGAGGTGTGTTTAGGATCATTATCCATTTGTAGAAGCCATCCTCTCTTTAACTTGAGCTTTTTTACAGATGGCATCAAGTTACCATCCAAAATTTGCTGAAATTTTATTGAATCCATTTTTCCTTCTACTCATGAGATGTTCCCCGTGCCACTGGCTGCAACACAACCCCAAAGCATGATTGATCCAACCCCATGCTTAACAGTTGGACAGAGGTTCTTTTCATTAAATTCTGTGCCCCTTCTTCTCCAAACGTACCTTTGCTCATTCCGGCCAAAAAGTTCAATTTTAACCTCATCGGTCCACAGAACTTGTTTCCAAAATGCATCAGGCTTGTCTATATGTTCATTTGCAAAGTTCAAACGATGATTTTTGTGGTGAGGACGTAAAAGAGGTTTTCTTCTGATGACTCTTCCATGAAGACCATATTTGTACAAGTATCTCTTTATAGTGGAATAGTGTACCACAACTCTAGTGTCTGCCAGATCTTTCTGGAGGGATCGTGCAGTCAAACGTGGGTTTTGAATTGTTTTTCTCACAATCCTGCGAGCTGTTCTATCTGATATTTTTCTTGGTCTTCCAGATGTTGCTTTAACTTCCACTGTTCCTGATGACTGCCATTTCTTAATTACATTCCGAACAGAGGATATTGACATCTGAAAACGCTTTGCTATCTTCTTATAGCCTTCTCCAGCTTTGTGAGCGTCAACTATTTTCAGTTTTCTAGACAACTGCTTAGAAGAACCCATGGTGCTGATTGTAGGGGCAAGGTCAGATGAGTCTGGGCATTTAAAACCTTTGAGATTGACATCACCTGGTCTTCCCAGACGATGATTGAGAACAATCCATGACACTGGCAGGTCTCAGCTTGGCAAAGGGGGCAGTGCATGCTATAAATTCTGCAGGGTGCCCAAACTTTTGCAGACGCCATTTTTTTGTTTTCTGTTATTTTGAAAGTGTAAATGATGGAAATAAAATCTAACTTTTGTTGACACATTATAAGAATGTCTAATCTGTAATTTGATGCCTTTTGGAGATTTTTCCATCTTTCCTTGGATTCTTTCTGCACATTAATACAAATTTTTAGCTGGGGTGCCCAAACTTTCGATCCCCACTGTAGCTCCCTCTGCATCCAGAAAGCTTGAGAAGCTTCTGGATGATAGGTGTAGAGCTATGCAGATGGCAGCATGAATATTGATGCAGCCTTGGTCTATCCCAGAGAGAGAGGCTCTGATGGCATGCTGGGTAACTGTATATATTCAGTGAGCACACTGAGGTCTTTCCTGTATAGAACTGGTCCCACCTGGAGGGGCATGCTGCCTTCCCATGTAATGCTGCTGGATCAATCTCTTTGATTGTAGGCTCCAAGGAGCAGGGCCCTCCTAACCCTCTTGAACAGTATTGTTGCTGTATTGTCTCCCTTTATATTGTAAAGCGCTGAGCAAACTGTTGGCGCTATATATGTAGCACACCCTTGGGTGATGCTTGGCTAGATATATAGGTTCAGCTCCCACCTGAATCTGGTAACACCTCCAATTATACCCAGAACACTTCGACACTCTGAGAATATTTTTTATGGGTTTTATTGAAGAAGACAAACCCTGAAAAAGAACTAGCTGATTTAACACAGGTAATGTACATAAAACACAGATACCACTTTGCATAACACAGTTAGTAAGAAGTCACAATTCACTCGCCAAAGATTCCAAAAACTGACTAGTATCACACTGACAAGGGTGACATATGAGAGTGACATTGACACATGAAACAATGACTGTTAATTAGGTTTAGCAGCTTATTGACATTTGCTATAGCGGTACTATCTAGAGCAGAAATGTCCTACCTAACCACTGGCCAGTGGGATGAAACTTAAAGTCTCTCAACGTTGGGGCCCTCTAATCAATGGAAGAGCACTCACTCTCTGCATTTGAGAGTATTCTTAATCCAGGGGTAGCAGGATAGTACAATCTCCTTTAAGCAGAATCTTCCAGTGAACATTGCAATAGAAAAGAACACTTCAACAAATCTTTACCATACAGCTGAAATCCTGATGTACTGACACTTGCTCAGTATATTCAAAGCAGCAAGCTTCTGTGGGGACTTGGAACTAAACACACTCTTCAGTCACAGCACACGTTTTGAGGAGACAATCACCAGTAATATACAGAGACAGAGTTCTCTCATCAATCAGCAGCAGGAATAGCTAATTCTGAGCAGCTTGGGCTTTCCAAGATCTGTGTCACTCTGAGAATTAGAGAGCAGGCTTTCTCTTGACCATTCTCCAGAGATGAACAGCAAATGCAGCAATATCAAAATCCCCTTTCATCACAGAGTACTCACTGTTTCTGGATTGTCCTCTAGATAGCATTAGACAGTAGTAGAAATCCTCTCTTACAGCAGCTCCAAACTCTGAGAGACACATGCACTTGAGTGGCTGTAATCCTGAGTGTCAGGCAGGACAATCCTTGATTTGCACACTGTCCTCCTGCAACCATTGCTCTGCTACACACTCCCAGCCCAGCCCATGGGCTCTAGCAGCACAGAGAGCGAGACTCTGTGACTTTACACCAGGAGCCCTTGCTCCATGCGGTCTCCTGAAAATGTCTCCTTCCCCACATGTGCTTCTTCTTCCTTTTTCCTCTCTCCTTTCCTCCACAGCCAATCATAAGTTCAGCTGGAACAGTCCTGCTATGGGTGGATCCTTCTCAGCTGTAGCAACAACCAATTAGAGCACAGTCCTGCTTTTCCTGTCTGTCACTCACAAAGAGAGAAAAGAAAGAAAATGCTTTGCAACTGCTGTTTAAGATTTAAAGCAACCAGCACATCTCTACATATAAATCATGTATAATAATAATAATCTACTGCCGTAGACCTCAGGTGGGAGGCCTGAGGGCCTGAATGTTGAGAGTGACTGAGTTCTGCTAAAGTTGACTGAGGGGCCATCTACTGAAGACCTGATCTGGTATCACAGAGAAAGGCAACCAGCTGTTCTTGGGCCTTGTGAGTACATACACCCCTAAAGGATCTTAGAGACTGTGTGCTACTTAAACCCCTCTGATGCTAGGGAGTAAGGTGTGGATCTAGCTAAAGGGGACCCCAGCTGTTGTTCCAAAGAGCTTTGTCTACTTAATCTCCTCCCTAAAGGGACTCTGCTCTAGTTTGCTACTACTACTGCTGCCTTAAAGTTGAAGTCTACTGTTTGTTTCAAGCACGGACTTTGTCATAGTTCATCTGTAAGAATACCTAAAGTCCTCAACTGTACATAGTTCTTGTTTTTGGAGTATCCCACCTATTTCCCTCAACCCTATTCAAGTTCTCTAAAAATAAAAAAATAAAAAACACCCCTAGACTGGTCATTGAAGAAACGTGTGAATGAGCCTGTGTACTTGAGGCTCCTATAGGAGTAGCACTACACATATACAGTCATGGCCGAAATTGTTGGCACCCTTGATATTTTTCCTGAAAATCAAGTATTTCACACAAAAAAGGTATTGCATTAACACATGTTTTGCTATACACATGTTTATTCCCTTTGTATGTATTGGAACAAATATAAAACAGAGGCAGAAAAGCAAATATGACATAATGTCACACAAAACCCCAAAAATGGGCTGGACAAAAGTATTGGCACCCTTAACTTAATATTTGGTTGCACACCCTTTGGAAAACATAACTGAAATCAGTCGCTTCCTATAACCATCAATAAGCTTCTGACACCTCTCACCCGGAATTTTGGACCACTCTTCCTTTGCAAACAGCTCCAGGTCTCTCTTATTGGAAGGACACCTTTTCCCAACAGCAATTTTAAGATCTCTCCACAGGTGTTCAATGGGATTTAGATCTGGGCTCATTGCTGGCCACTTCAGAACTCTCCAGCGCTTCTTTGCCATCCATTTCTGAGTGCTTTTTGACGTATGTTTGGGGTCATTGTCCTGCTGGAAGACCCAGGATCTTGGACGCAAACCCAGCTTTCTGACACTGGGCCCTACAGTGCGACCCAAAATCCTTTGGTAATCCTCAGATTTCATGATGCCTTGCACACAGTCAAGGCACCCAGTGCCAGAGGCAGCAAAACAACCCCAAAACATCATTGAACCTCCACCATATTTTACCGTAGGTACTGTGTTTTGTTCTTTGTAGGCCTCATTCCGTTTTCGGTAAACAGTAGAATGATGTGCTTTACCGAAAAGCTCTATCTTGGTCTCATCTGTCCACAAGACGTTTTCCCAGAAGGCTTTTGGCTTACTCAAGTACATTTTGGCAAACTGTAGTCTTGCTTTTTTATGTCTCTGTGTCAGCAGTGGGGTCCTCCTGGGTCTCCTGCCATAGCGTTTCATTTCATTTAAATGTCGACGGATAGTTCGCGCTGACACTGATGCTCCCTGAGCCTGCAGGACAGCTTGAATGTCTTTGGAACATGTTTGGGGCTGCTTATCCACCATCCGGACTATTCTGCGTTGCAATCTTTCATCAATTTTCCTCATCCGTCCACGACCAGGGAGATTAGCTACAGTGCCATGGGTTGCAAACTTCTTGATAATGTTGCGCACTGTGGACAAAGGCAAATCTAGTTCTCTGGAGATGGACTTGTAACCTTGAGATTGTTGATATTTTGCCACAATTTTGGTTCTCAGGTCCTCAGACAGTTCTCGTCTCCTCTTTCTGTTGTCCATGCTTAGTGTGGCACAGACAGACACACAATGCAAAGGTTAAGTGAACGTCTCTCCTTTTTATCTGCTTTCAGGTGTGATTTCTATATTGCCCACACCTGTTACTTGCCCCAGGTGAGTTTACAGGAGCATCACATGCTTGTAACATTCTTATTTATCCGCAGTTGTGAAAGGGTGCCAATACTTTTGTCCAGCCCATTTTTGGAGGTTTGTGTGACATTATGTCGAATTTGCTTTCTTTCCTCCCTTTTTTTGTTTTGTCCCAATACACACAAAGGGAATAAACATGTGTATAGCAAAACATGTGTTAATGCAATACGTTTCGTGAGAAATACATGATTTCCTGGAGAAATATCAAGGGTGCCAACAATTTCGGCCATGACTGTATATATAATATAAAATTGAGTCCAAAAGGTAGTAGCAGAGGAGAGCTGGACACAGAGTTTCACAGGCTATCAAAATGCAGACCCTTGTGGCCTGTATTCAGCATCTCACTACGCAGATGGGGACCCCCCAGGAGAGGATATGCACCTTAGCAGGGCAAAGGAAATCCAATACATTTTGGGGGGCACACAATTCTACTTTATCAGGGTTTGCCCCTTTTACTGCGAACACCAGCATTGACTGTTATTTACAAAATCCTCTCGATGCAGGTGAGTCTGCTTAGGCGTATTTTGGAGCCCATTTAACATTCCCCCATTTCACCCAGCCCTGATGAAGGGGGATTGTGTGGCCCCTGAAACGCATTGGTTGCCTTTTGCCTTGCCTCTTGTAGTCAGTTGAACAACAAAGACTTTGGACTACTAAGGTTTTTCATGCACCATTCCTTTTGACCTTGTACACTTGAATACATATATTAGTGGCAGCACAGAGGTGGGCCTTGTTCCATGCTGCCTTGGAGATGATCAGGAGATGTTAGAACTGGCTCCTGATCATGTGATTGCTTTAACATGATCCGATCATGGGCTTTCACGTGGCCTGAAAGTCCATAACATCAACACCAATTTATGGAGCTTTGTTTTGGCCTTACGTGATGGATATGTGGGGGATCAATGGTGGGGGACTTAGCTCCAGAGATCTGAACTGCTGTGGTGCTCAATGCTGGAAGAGGGATGCTATGGTTTTAGGCAACCAACTTTAGTAATAACCAAACATGCTGCCAAAACCATGTTTTCTCAACCCTTTTTCTCAACTGAGGGCAGCAAATCCTGGTAGATCTGCCTTGTAAATCCTTGATGGGAGAAGAAACAAACAAACCAACTGTTTTCAGATGTAAAGGTTTGGTTTTTGCCTTTGTCATTAAGAGGTTATTTCTTGATGGATGTCAAACTGCTTAACATTTTTTTTCCTGTTCCCTCAAGATAGCCCTCAAAACCTTGACTGAGCACTGCATTTGGTCATCCAGTCAGGGGTGGGAATAGTCTGATAATGACCACCCTAAGGCAGAATCAAGGGTTCAATCTCAATCATGCAAAGTCTTTCCAAAAGAACTAATACATCATCAAAAAATGTTTTACTGGTTTATCTAATAAAATGTAAGGACAATTTGACAGAAAGAACAAACAGACCAATTTGTCCTATAAATTGTCTTGTTTTAAGGCTTCTCTGTGGTGTTTATTTCTTTGTCAGCATTCATTCTTCCACATATCCCTGCTTAACCTTATCGTCCTTTTCTCATTACCTGTGTTATGTGTTCACCATTACTACCCTGTCTGCTTTCATTCTCTATCTATTTTCAATTAGGGGCCCACCCGTTTTGTCTTCCTCACCGGCATCCTGCTATGTATGTTGAGGATATAATGCTCTGCCACAAATAAATGATAAGCTCTACAGGAGAAGGCAGTTGACACAGAAAACTGACGGAGAAGAAACAACATCTGCATCCTCGGCCTCCCGGAAAGGGCTGAGGGAACCCAATCGGCGGAGTTTGCTGAACAACTGAAGACTTCCCTCTTTGACCTTACCAACATGCCATCTACGTTCATGGTGGAACGGGCCCACAGGGTGCCTCCTACTCCCTGTGTCCCAGGAGCTCCACCGAGGCCCTTCCTCCTCCGCTTGCTAAACTACAGAGACCGGGACCAGCACCTGACAGCTGCTGCGATCTGGAAAAAGGCATCAAATTCAGCCTTCTCTACCCAAGCAGGCTGTGCATCGCAAATGGGGAGCAGGTCCGGTTCTTTGAAACCCTGGAGGCCACCTCTGATTGGGTTGACGCACGCTAACGGCTGCCTGGTCCCTAGGCCTACGCTCAACTCTGCCTTGTGGTTTCCGCAAGTATTGCAGCACACTACTTTCTTCTTTTTCCTGGACCGATTTCTTCTTCTCCGCTGCCCAAGCAAACCAACTACTCCTTATAGTGCTTTATGGCTCCTGAGCTCTTCCACAGGAGCTCCAGCCCGCCTTTCCTTCCTTTCGCTCAGTGGATTGTTTTGTTTCTATTCCTGAAGTTGTGCCATGATGTTTCCACCATAGTGAGTGTTCTACACTTCTCCCAGTTTTTCCTTGGCACCCCCCCCCTCCCTGCTGACGTTTCCTTGGCTTTAGAACCTATCCCTGTTTGGGACTTTGGCTTCTGCATATCCTCACAGGCTACTACTGGACATAGTATCATTGCTATTACCAGTCATTGTTCTGTAGTGGATTGTGATACACAGTCCACGTTCCATTAGATGATCAGTAAAATGACAGTTTTATAGTCTTGCTACTCTCTGTTTCTCGCTTTCTAAATTCCTTACTCTCTTAAGAAAACAATCAGATATAGGGCAACGGAACAATGATAATTAAGATGGCGCCTTCATCCGGAGTCTCACCCTAGGTGACTCATTAGAAGAAAAGTATCTTTTAATGTAAACAACCCCCATAAAAGGGAATGAGTCGTTTTGGTGACAATGATTGGAAGATATCAACACGGATGGAAGAACACGCAGGAAACCTAGGGGACTTTTCACCCAATCATTGTATATGCTTCGCCTGCGTAATGAGACTTATAAATGTTACTATTATTTCCTCAATAAAGTAGAAATTAGGAAGTTGGCAAACTGCATTCTGTGCCAGTGTCTTACTTCCACGTGCACGTATTCTCATATAAATTAGGCTCACTGGTAGATCACAACAGCTGTGGTCGGTAAGTGATCACATCCAAAACAGTTCTTTGTTATTGGGTACAGGCCATTCCCTGCCTCTCTTCTGAGTTTTTTGGAGGCTGAAGCTGGGACTGGACAGGGTGTGCACTTCGGTGCAAAGGGACAGTTATGTTGTTTTATGTTTTGGTTTTTGGTGTTGGCCTGGGTCAGTTTTGCTGCTCATTGGATGTCCATACCGTCTAGGGGTAATACTCCCACTCAAGTCATATCTAACTCCTTCTCATAGCCTCACAGGCTTGTGACTCGTTTACAGTCATGTCCTGGAATATCCATGGCCTCAATTCCAAATTCAAAAGAGCTTTTTTTTTTCAATATATTAAATCTCATACTTCCATATGTTACTACTCCAAGAAATGCATCTCATGGGCAGTAAAATTCTAGTCTTAAAAAAACCTTGGGTCCAAAAGGCCATTCATGCTACACATTCTACATTTGCTAGAGGGGTCTCGAATTTGATAAACAAATATTGTCCATGTGTGGTTGAGGCGATCCATACGGACCCACAAGGTAAATATGTCCTAGTGGTGTTCACTGTATGGGGAACTCGATATGTTGTTGCATCTATATATGTTGCCCCACCATTTATGTCTGCAATTTTGTATACTGTGGTGAAGAGGATTACCCCATACTTCCCCGCCATATTGTTATTTATGGGAGACTTTAATGCTATTCTCTTACCAGATCTGGACTTTTGGAGGTTTGGAGATGGAATCACCCCTCCACCAGGTCCTACTCCTGCTTTTCCTCTTCATATAAGACCTTCTCCTGTATTGATTTGGCATTTGCAAATCCCGCCCTCCTAATTGATGTTATACATGCAATCTATTTGCCCAGAGGTCTGTCCGACCATTCTTCTTTAGCACTAAGTCTTCGTGCCTCCTCCTTCAGGAAATGCGTCTCTTTGGCGGTTGGGCTCCCACTGGGTTACCCATCCCAAACTGGTGGAAGCTATCCCACCTAAACTGACTGAATACTGGGACCTTAATGCGGGTCATCCTCTCCGGCCACTGTTTAGGATGCCTCTAAGGTATTCACAAGAGGCCAATATATTTCCTCCATAGCCACAGTCTGCAAGAATCTATCCCGAGATGCACAGTCCCTGAACCAACAGATTGCAGATCAGGCTAATGTTTACAACTCTGATCCTACTGAAGGTAACTTTGACCTGCTACAAGTTCTTCAGAGAGAATTACATTTACATATGGCTGAATTGACCAGGCTGGATCAATACCAAAATAAGCAGTGGCTCTTTGAACAGGGGGATAAGAACAGCCGCCTACTGGCAATGCTAGCTCAACATGATTTGCCTCTTTCATCTATTGCTGAACTACAAACCCTCTCAGGGCGATTCATTTCCTCACTAGACCAGATCTTAGAGACTTTTCAGCAATTTTACAGATCCTTATACACCTCCAAACCCTTCCTCCTGATTTTCAGCCAACAGATCTACACGATGTGTTGGATCAGGTGGCTTTGGGTTGGCTTTCAGAGACTGAACATTCTCCTTTGGTAAGCCCCATCTCCTTGGAAGAGATCCTCATGGCCATTCAATCCTTTCCAGCCGGGAAGTCTCCTGGTCCTGACGGCTTCCCCATTGACTTCTATAAGGCCCATTGCAAGCTCTTGGCTCCCATACTTGCTTTATTATACATGAAATGTCTAGAGGAGGGTGCACTTCCTGCTTCCATGGGTCATGCTCATATTGTCTTAATTTATAAACCTTCAAAAGACCCTATGTCCTGTGCCTCCTATCAGCCCATTGTCCTCCTCAATAATGATTTTAAGATCCTAACTAAGCTTCTTACTTTAAGACTCCAAGGTATATTACCAACGGTCATTGATCCAGACCAAACTGGCTTCGTGGCCCACAAGGCTACCACTATTAACCTCCTTAGGTTGTTTACAAATCTTCATGCTTCACACAGCAACATGGGCTCTAGAGTGGTGGCCTCTCTTGACATAGAGAAGGCCTTTGATACTGTGCCCTTTGGGGGGAGCTTCAGAGAATGGGGTTTCCACTTGTATTTATTAACTGGTTGAAGATCCTTTATAGCAACCCAAGTGCAGCTGTTAAGTTGGGAAGTGGACTGTCCGACTTCTTTACCTTGCAGAGGGGCACATGGCAGGACTGCCCACTCTCTCCAGCCCTGTTTGCTCTGGCCATGGAACAGCATGCAGGGCTACCCTCTCCTCCACTCCTCCTCTGTTGTTAAAGGGCTCTGGGTTGGCTGGATGGAGGAGAGGGTATCCCTGTATGCTGATGACCTTTTAGTATTTCTCAATGATGCAGGTCCTTCTCTACAGGGAGCACTCTATATCCTGGATTCTTATTCTTTGGTTACCGGGTCTCAGAGTGAACTAGACTAAATCCTTACTTTTTCTGATAGAGAGTCTACTCCCCCTTCTACCTCCTTCTGAAAGCAGCTGGTAAATGCTAGTTTACCCCTCTACAAGGATACCTACATACACAGGGGCTGTCCCACAAAATATGACAAGGTTTGGTCTAAATGGCAACTGTATCCTCTGTACCTTTTACCAGACCTTAAGGGGTTTTTGCACTTTATGTTTCTATGAGTATGTAGACATCCACCGACTGTAACATCCCATCCTGTGATTTATTCTGTGTTTACTGTTTCTTGAGCAGAGAACTCTGGGCCACACGTGTTTGTGTTTTATGTTCTAGTGTATACTTCACACACGTGTCATGTAAATGTCAACTGCTCCATGCTGCCCCTGCGCGGGTATATACTTGTTTGTTTTTTTTATTTGCAAACTCTAATAAACAGATTTCTTTAGAAAAAAAAAATAATCCTTGGTGATCTTGTCATGAGAATTCTTGTGACAACCATTTCTCAACCTCGCTCCTGTGTTGTCACCCGTCACATGGGCCCCTAAACAACAAATGGTCACAGCAACACACACTGTACACTCTCATACAAATAACTATGAGCCATTAACAAAAATTATTCCTGAAAAGTAAAATATAATGCTGACATCTACTGTATGTATATTTGACTTTTAACAGAATGTAGCAGGCACAGCTGTGGAATAAAATGACAATCTCTGTGTTTCCTAGCTGCCCCACTGATCATTTTGACCCCAACTGGGGGACTAGTAACCATGGAACTTTGTAGGTGTTACAGTACTTTCTGCCAAAATTTGGACCAGAAAAATATCAGATTGGGAAAAGTGACCGTGCAGCTGATGCATACCCATACACTTTTTGGGGCTGCCTACTCACCACACTTGGCCTAAGCACCAGTATGAACGAGGCATTACAAATCTAGTGCATCTTGTGAGAATAGGTAACACGATTTTCTAAAATATTTTATTTTTATTAGGTTGTTATCACGGATCTAAGGACTAATGCAAATGTTAATGATAATAGTTAGAACACCACATACACACTGTAAAACATGGTGGTGGCAGCATCATGCTGTGGAAATGCTTCTCTGCAGCAGACTGTGGAAGACTTCTAAAGGAAGAATGCAGAAAAATGCAGGGAATCCTGAGTGAAAACCTTGTGCTGTTTGCAGAAAAACTAAACCTGGGGCAGGACAACCCCAAGCATAAAGTTAGAACTACACAAGAATGGCCTAAAACAGCAGTGCTAATGTCCTGAAACGACCAAGTCAAAGTCCAGATCTCCATCCAATAGAGATTATGTGGTTAAGCTTAAAAATGTCAGTTCACTCCCAATCCCCATGTAATTTAACAGCAGTTTTGCAAAAATAGTGGAGAAAAATTCCAGGGTCAAGATCTGCAAAGCTGATAGAGACCTGCAGTATCCACACAGGCTCAAGGCTGTGATTTCTACTATGAATACTTGCAGGTTTCTTTTGTAGGCTTCATCCTCTGTTTGGCCTTGGGCAATTGCCTCTTTAATAAAATGATCCTAATTGTGACATTTCAAGCCAAAAAAATATACATGTACACAGGGGCGGACTGACAACTCATGGGGCCCCCGGGCAATAGGGGAACATGAGGTCCCTGTGTCCTTGCCCATGCTCAAACCACACCCAAAAAAACCTATGAAAGGTACCAGGAGCATCTCATGGGGCCCCCTACTGACCCCGGGCCCTCGGGCAGTGCCCGAGTTCCTCAATGGTCAGTCCGCCCCTGCGATGTACACAACCATTCCTTTTCAGATTGGAGAGATATTTGTTGAAGTAGTGATAGTGATGAAAAGGTACTTATGTAATTTAGGGGGCTGCAGACCCACCATAAGAACTACCTTCTGGCAGTGAAGGCTGTACATTGAAATGAAACTGAAATGTTTGAGTTTTCATCATTTATACTGCTCTGCAGAGGCGTCCCTAGGATTGGTGTCGCCCAGTGCGGTAACATGTGGTGTCACCCCTCCAGAGAGGAAGGAGCAGTGCCGGTGTAGCAGTAAAGTGAGTATCTCTTGAAGATATGTATCCCCTGAAGCAACAGCGCATGTGCTGGTTTCAGGCCGAAGAAGCCGATCTCTGACTTTAGCACAGAGCCAGCGATCGGCTTCTTCGGCCTGAAACCGGCACATGCGCAGTTGCTTCAGGGGATACTCATTTTACCACTACACCGGGGCAGAGGCAGCTGTCACTGTGCCGGCATCCTGCACCCCCTGTGAAGGTGCCACCCGGTGTGGCCCGCACCCCCCGCAGGATGCCACTGCTGCTCTGGTATATTCTACAAAGCTTGACAAGATACATGGATTAATCAGCCCCTTGCCTTGAAAAGCTTGCACTTCAAATCTGACCTCCACCCTTCTCTTCAGTCTTGCATAGTTGGTTGTACCGGTTCTTCTCCAGGACTGAAAGTGCTTATTCCGATTTCACTGCACACTGTGAGCTTCTCACAATGTACATTAGAAGATACAGTAAGTCACATAGAGCCTAGCCCTTTCCTTCCCAGCCTAACTGTCCCTGGCTCTCCTCATTCATTGGATTTCAGTTCTTTCAGTCATGGAGGATCAGCATTGCATGTGGGCATTACCTAGGGAGGTCTGCATACAAATACTGCCCAGGAATGCCTCCTCTTCTAGACTGATATCCACCTATGAAAGCATTTTTATATTTGCATTACTCCTCCAAAGAGCCAGGCCACTTGCACCAAAGTTCATGAGACAAGTACTAAGACAGGGTGCCGAGATGTTTTCAAGGAACTATGTACAGCCCCCTGCCGGCACCTCCCACCAGCCATGATCTTCCTGAATTACATAGAGATCCAATGAGGACATCACTGGGTTTCAGATAAGGTATGTAATGACAATGGAAAGCTTTTATTTAACCACCTCCTGTCCGGCCGTTGTATATAAACGGCCGGACGGTGGCAGTGCAGGGTCGGGTGGCCATTTATAAACGGCCTCCCCGCACCCTGCTTGTGCGTGCTCCCTGGGAGCGCGCAGCACCGCGATACGGTGCCCACTGTGTCCTCCAGACACAGTGGAACACCGATCGTCGGACGGGACCTCTGTGCGAGGTCCCAATCATGTGATCACTGATTGGCCAATCAGCAATCACATGCAAAGTAGTAAGCAAGATGTGACATCATTGCGTACTACGTGTGAAATCTGTGAATGATCACAGAGATCACATGGTACAGGGCTATTCACAACAGCCTTGTACTATGTGACAAGCTGTGACCAGTCACAGCTCACTCAGTAGTTCTCAATGGCTGCAGGAATGCAGACAGAGATAAGGAGAAATGATTGCTTTTACAGCCTTTATGGGTATAAAAGCAATCAGTGTAAAAAAAAATTAAAAATCTTCATCACCCCCCACAAGTAGTACAGTGTCACCATGGGGACACTGTACTGCTAGGGTGACAGTATGTAAAAAAAAAATAACTAAAAAAACATAAAAAAATTTTAAAAAATTTTTAAAAATTATAATTTTGGTTATAAACTAATTTGAGTTATTTCTTTTTTACTAAAAAATATAACGGAATACATTTTGGCCAAGATTTATGATGAAATACTATTTATTTGCAAAATTTTATAAGAAAAACATTTTTTTTCAAAATTTTTAGACTTTTTAATTTACATAGCAAAAAAATATTAAAATCCCAGCGGTGAATAAATACCACCAAAATAAAGCTTTATCTGTCTGGACAGGAAGGGGGTGAAGGTGTCCGGACTGGAAGTGGTTAAAGATGCTTTTAACAGAGGCGACTATTTAATTTGTCAAATAAGGCAGTCGCCTCGGCCTCACAATCACAGTTGCCACGTGGCCGCCTACTTTGCCGAACTGCCTCAAGCAGTGTTGCTAGTAAAAAAAGGGAACTTTTCTACTCACTGTAAGCAGCAGAAAAGTGCCTGTAAAAACTCCATTTGTCCCCTACTTCCCTTCCACCCAGTGCCTCCCACACCTGACCAGCGGCAGCCCATCCCTCTGCCGGAGCCGAGCTCAGCCAATTAACAATTGGCCTGCTCCAGAACATGCGTGCAGTTCCAGAGCCAGCTGATTAGTAATGCCTCGGTCATGGCTGGGCTCGGCTTGAGCCAAGGGGGGGGGGGGGAGAAGAAGCTGGTCAAGTGCACAAGGAGGGGGGCGCAGGCGGTAGAGGAAGTTCAGGACAGGGCACCTTTCCTTTTGAAAGCAAGGAGGGGATGCGGGGAAGAGGAGGACCAAAGCCTGGAGGCACTTACAGGTTAGCGTGTGACAGCTCTGTAGGGCAGTCATTCTCTCTATGGGGGGAGTCACTGATGTAAGGGGTGAGTGGAGACCCTAAGGGAAGGGGGGACACTGATGTAAAGGTCCCCTCTTATATCAGTGTCCTGACTCCCTTTTTCATCCGTGAATCCCTTACCTTAGTGTATTCACGCTGCACATTCTGCTGTAAAGGGGAACTCTGATGTAAGAGCCCCCCTTACATCAGAGTTCCCAGCATTCCCCCTTATATCAGAGTCAGAAGAGTTTACCCTTACAGTGAAAGGGGAAACGTTGTGGACTCTAAGGTAAGGAGGAACTCTGCAAACTCTGATGTGAGGGGGGGGGCTCTGGTAACCAGAGAACCTCTTACATCAGAGATTACCTTTACACCAGAGTCTGCAATATTCCCCCTTACATCAGGCTCTGCAGAGTTCCCCTTACATCTGGGTCCACAGAGTTCCCCTTTACACCAGGTTCTGCAGAGTTCCCATTTATATCAGGGTTCACAGAGTTCACCTTTACATCAGGATCCACAGAGTTCCCCTTTACACCAGGTTCTGCAGAGTTCCCCTTTACACCAGGTTCTGCAGAGTTCCCATTTATATCAGGGTTCACAGAGTTCACCTTTACATCAGGATCCAGAGTTCCCCTTTACATCAGGGTCCACAGAGTTCCCCTTTACATTAGGTTCCACAGAGTTCCTTCCAAGGCAAACCCTGCAGACTCTGAAGTAATGTATAGGGGAACTCTGATGTAAAGGGAGCTCTGGGAAGGCAGGGAACTCTGATTCAAGGAGGGATTCTAATGTAACGGCAGGAACAGGGCCTACAGCAGAACATGCATAAGGGTCTGGCTGCGGGAGCATAATAAATGGCCCCTCAATGGGAGTAGAGGTCCCCGGAATAGGAGGGAAGGGCCCCGGGCTTGGTTCAGGGGGCCCGTCATGATTTTATGCCCTGAAGGTTCTAGTTACTCCTCTGGCCTAACACATTACTCCAGTTTTGAGGGACAGGGGACCCTAATGGATGGGTGTGAGTGGGGCTTCATATCTAAGTTTTGCCTAAGGCCTCACAAAGCCTAGAGCTGCCTCTGGCTATTAATATGCTGATGAGGTGGAAAGGAGGAACCTCAAAAGGCGAAATATAAGGGCCTTGTTTGCCCACACATGATGCACAAATTTTCCATGATTCTGCAGCTTCACAGACACGGTGTGGGCGCATGTCCCCCGAATGCAGACAGTGTAGGTTCAAGGACATGCACCCTCACCCAGATGGATGTCAAATTGGGAGCAGCAGCTAAGTCCCAGTTGACAAGAATGAAACTGAGTCTGTATAGATGCGCAGAACACCCATGCATCCCATGTGGGCATACTTGGCCCTTTGCACAGGTGTACACTTAAGTACACCAAATGAAGGAGGCCTAAAATTCCAGCGAAGTCCTAGCTTTCATCTTCTCTTTTCACCTTATAAAATATAGATCTCTTGCTGAGAACTGAACCCCAGAGCCCTGCTCTGCAAGGCAGATGTTCTAAGCAGAGATACACTGCACTGCTCAATCCAACATTACATTTCCATTCCCCCTTTGATGTATAACTTCTATTGCGTAGTTACTTATAGAATGGTGCAACAGCTAAATTGAAAATGGAGTCAAAGTTAATCTTTTAATCAAGAGCTCAATAGTTCTGTAACAAATGTGTGACTAGGAACTTCTAGACAGCCTTGTATTGAAAGATCTTTGTGTTTCTCAATATTCATCATTTATTGAAAGACGATGTAAAGTGCATCAAACAACAAACAGCAGATTTGGAGTGCCAAGGCATTTATACCTTGAAATACGTCCTTTGGAAACTCAAGACTTTATAGTTAATTACTAGAAGTTGAGAGCTAAATGCTAATTTATCACCTGTCGTCCTGACCCTGCAGTGCACTGTGCATACAAAGACAGGGAAATACAATAAAGTCAGGAATAAAGAGCTGAGATTGTACTTCTTTACCCAAGAGATCGAACATCTTCTCGGACAACCACTGAGTGATCACCATCCTCATAGCAGAATATATAGGCTCTTATCTACGCAATAAATGTGACTTTTAAGGGAATCTATCTAAAGTCCTTTTAAAGTTTCAGATATATATGTTTGATCAGCCAAAAGGGAGAAGGCTTCGGTTTACTAACCTCAATAGGGCGGCTGAATGAAGTCAGAGACATTATCTGAAAACAGCTGCACTGATTGCCATTGGAGGTGATGTCACGGACATCTTTACAGTTCTCTAAGGCTAGGTTCGCATATGTGCGGGTGGTGCCGCTGTGGATCTGCACGAAAATCCATGCACCACCCGTACAGAGAAATGTGGACCTGCAGGCGGGTGCCATTAATTCTAATGGCACGTCGCCTGCACTGGAAAATGCAACCGTACTGGGAACCGAGGTTCCCGTGTGGGCTGCGTTTTCAGAAGAAGTGCAGGGACTTCATGGGGCACGGGAGTCCATTCAAATGAATGGGCTCTTGTGCCCTGGCAAAACACATCCCACACGGCCGCATATATGTGAACCAGAGGTAAGACACTTTGGAAGCATCTTAACAACCAGTCAGTTTCAGATTTGGCCTCTGATTTTATACAGCCCTTGGCTTTCTTGTGAAATGCAATGAGGTGTAAACTATTCATCACTCAACACAAATAAACAGTTCCCATCGCTGTTGAAACTGAGATAGTCTAGGTTGTTAATCATGACAGAAAAACTGTAAGAGATAAAATATGGAGAACAAATTGATATATGAAACCCAATGAAGTTTTTGGCCTTTTGCTACAATGAAATGATTGTTTTGATATACATATGGTTTAAGTCATGAGTGCAAAGCCAGCCTGCTCTGTAGGTGCTGTGTACCTCCTTTATACATGCTGCAGACTAACTTACTCTATTTAAGGCACTTTACCCCCTGATCTGCTGGCCGATAGGTGCCGGATTCAAGTCTGTGACCTGCTTTACAATCATAGCATCCCAACCTTTGTACTGGAAAACATTCATAAGCAGGGGCGGACTGACAACTCATGGGGCCCCTGGGCAATAGGGGATCATGGGGCCCCTGTGTCCTTGCCCAAACTCAAAAAGCCTATGAAAAAGGTACCAGTGGCATCTTATGGGGCCCCCTACTGTCCCCCGGCCCTCGGGCAGTGCCCGAGTTTCCAAATGGTCAGTCCGCCCCTGTTCATAAGCTTTTATATGTGGTTTGATTGGTATATCTACATGGCACACCATAATGGAGTCAACCTTTCAAGGCAGGGTGCTGTAGCAACCAACAAAAAACATTGTACAGGAAATAAGTAAAATATGATGTCGGGTATCCCAGGCTACCTCAAATTGCTCATCAAACAGTGACCTCAAAATCACCTGAACTACACCTTTGTTCCAGGCCAAAGAGCTAAGCACAGGAATGGACCTTCCCATCTCGACCAACTCTTCGTATATGGATACAATATGGCACCCACATGTTAAAACTGGTGTAAATCACTTCCCAACATAGATGCTCCTAACAAATTTACTAAAATGGAAACAATGTCTTGGATCAAGGGAAGAGCTGCAGCGTCCAGATGTCAAGCCGCCGGGTCCCATGTTGGTCCGGCGGCCATCTTGATTCAACTCATGGTCAGTCTGTTTTATACTGTTTGTCTATTCCTGTTATGAATCAATAATTATCCCCTGTTGAAACTATATCACACCATTTTGGCATCCTTTCCTGGGGCTCCTGTTGAGCCTACCACCCACAGAGCCCAGTTAGAGAGGAGCTGAGAGGTGCGGCATCCCATTGATGAACCAGAGGGAAGTCCTTACCAGGATAGAGGAGTCCATAGGAGGACCCAGCTGACCCACTGAGATGTGATATTTTCTCAATGCATGATGGAGTTATGCATCTGGTGAATGTGTAATTCACATATTTGATCACCAAAAGATGCACAGTGGATCACTCAAATAAGAGCTTCACATTATATATAGACTATGCCACTTTATCACTAGTAGTCACCATCTTGGATGTGCGGTTGCACTTTTGTCACTTTATTTTTCCTGATATTGGAAATATTGTAACTTCTTGTTGTACATCTTTATTGAGAGCTTTGGTTGCTATCAGTAGCAATTTTATTGATATTTAATTATTTATTATTATTGATGTGGTTTTTAGCACTGCACCTTTATTTATCATACTTGGTCTTTGGAGGTTGTTGGTACCTTTCGGTGTACAGTGGCTCAATTTTAAGCGCTCACTTTCATACTTGTATACTAAATGTCTTGGATCAAATGATGTTTCTAATATGCTCTGATTACAGTAGATGGATCTTGCATACAACCTGCGTTTTGTAGGATAACCAATTGGCAAACAAACATAGTCTGGGGAAGTAGAGCTGCATTGGCAAGCTTCTTTTTAGAACTACCGTATTTTTCGCTCCATAAGACGCACTCTTTTCCCCCAAAAAAAGGGGGGGAAATGTCAGTGCGTCTTATGGAGCGAATGTAAAGCAGCTGGTCCGGTATTTCTGCTGCCACCATGTCAGGATATCGGGCCGGCCGCTCAGCTCTTCTCTCCTGCAGGACCTTACCTGTTCCTCGCTCCAGCCCTGTACAGTCTTCCCGCTGCGACTTCTGTGACAGCCGAGTGCCCACTGCGTATGCGCAGCACTTCTTGCGCATGCGCAGTGGGCACCCAGCTGTCACAGAAGCCGCCGCGGGAAGAAGAGGGAAGGACAAGTCCACGGAAGTGGGAGCGGGTACCTGTCAAATTCAGGTACCCGTTCCCCCTCCCTCCCCAAAGGTCCGCAGTCTCTGGTAATCTCCTGTACTGTCTGCAGTCTCTGGTCATCCCCTGTACTGTCTGCAGTCTCTGGTCATCTGTACTATGTCCGCAGTCTCTGGTCATCTCCTGTACTGTGTCCGCAGTCTCTGGTCATCTCCTGTACTGTGTCCGCAGTCTCTGGTCATCTCCTGTACTGTGTCCACAGTCTCTGGTCATCCCCTGTACTGTGTCCGCAGTCTCTGGTCATCCCCTGTATTGTGTCCGCAGTCTCTGGTCATCTCCTGTACTGTGTCCGCAGTCTCTGGTCATCTCCTGTACTGTCCGCAGTCTCTGGTCATCTCCTGTACTGTGTCCGCAGTCTCTGGTCATCTCCTGCACTATGTCCACAGTCTCTGGTCATCTCCTGTACTATGTTTGCAGTCTCTGGTCATCTCCTGTACTGTGTCCGCAGTCTCTGGTCATCTCCTGTACTGTGTCCGCAGTCTCTGGTCATTCCCTGTACTGTGTCCGCAGTCTCTGGTCATCTCCTGTACTATGTCCGCAGTCCATTGGTTGAGAATATTTTTTTTCTTGTTTTTCTCCTCTAAAACCTAGACGCGTCTCATGGTCTTATGAAGTGAAAAATACGGTATTTAAATACGTGTATTATTTTAGATCATGTTATGATTTTGTTCATTGTGGTTATTTGAACCCAGGCTTTGAAAGGAATTGGTTCCACTGAGCCGCCTCCAATATGACAATTTCCTAATTGTCATAAGCGTTCACAATGATGTAACCAAGGATGTTTTTGTTGTATCAGAGGGACTAAGTAGAAGTAGGTTTGTGGAGTTTTATGGTATTTTCTTTTGTGTAGAATCCTTTTATAAATAATATTTGAACATACAAAATTAGTTACCTCCATACTTTATTTAGTTAAATGTAAAGTTAGCAGTATCAAAATCCTAATGACAAGGAATTGTCTGCAAACAATAGCACGTGTGTCATCTCTATGACCCATTATTCAGGATTAATTTACTAATAATTGAGCAAAATCTTTTTTTAAGTCATTAATGCGCTAAGGAGATGCGCCAGTCTTGTCTGCTATATTTACTTAACAATTTAGTAAATACAAATTAAGTTCAATGACTTATAAAAATGTCCTATAAATTCAGCCATAATAGGGATTTCTGGAATGTATTCAAATATATTCAGAGCGATTACTTCCAATATCAATGAGCATAGCAAATGAGAATTGTACAAAAGAAATGCAAATGTTTTAATCTGAGCAATTAATAGTCCTCAGTTAAAGTCAACTGAGCAATCAGAGACATAAAATCTAGACACATCCAGCACTTAAATAGGCAAACATGAAGCATGTGGCTCTTTAATGTTTAATAGAGTTCTTTAATGTTTAATGGAATTAAAAGAAAGTGAAAACAGAGAAAAACTATGGTCCCTATTACTGAAACAAAAGTGGGGATCAGAGGGGATTTCACACGAACTGATCATTAGGAGCTTACAGAATGTTTTGGAAGATGGGAATGTGACAGTATTAACAAACCACTTAAAGCGAACATTTCAGGTATCCTTTGCACCTGGAGAGCCCTTCGACCTTGATTACTTGCTTTAAATGGTGCTCAGCGTATGCCCTGATTTTGTGCTGAGCCTGCCCTCCTCGGAGCTAAGCCTTTCCTCCATCAATCATTTAAGGGCCTCAATAGTGAGTACAATAGTTTGTTAAATTGTGGAAAGTAGTTCTGAGTCAGAGCAGAAACTGAGGCCTATGAAAGATGTGCACCCAGACACCCTGTTGGATCAGCCATAAACCTTCACTGTCATCTGCTGCTCATTTGTCTAGGTTCACATTGAAGTGGGTGGTGCGGCTCACCTTTGTGCGGGCACAGCAGGTCATTCATTTGAATTGGATGCTGGATCTGTGTTTCCCACAGAGAAAAAATCCCTGACCTTTTTTATAAAACATGGCTGCATGGAACTGCACGGTGCACCGCATTTTCAAATGCGTAGGGCAGGGGCGGACTGACAACTCATGGGGCCCCCGGGCAATAGGGGATCATGGGGCCCCTGCGTCCTTGCCCAAACTCAAAAAAGCCTATGAAAAAGGTACCAGGGGCATCTCATGGGGCCCCCTACTGACCCCGAGCCCTCGGGCAGTGCCCAAGTTTCCAATCGGTCAGTCCGCCCCTGGTCTACAGTACTCCACAGGTCTACAGAGCACAATTTAGGGTACATATGGAACACAGACATCTCAGACGTGATCTAGTTTTATATTCAAATATATACAAGGCCACTGGAAAAAAAAATTCAGAATTGTTCATAAGGCACATAAGGCAAGGGAACGTCAGTTGCACCAGAAATCCTTTTTGCTTCATAATAGTGGTTAATATGTGGAATGGATTATCAAATATGGCAAAATCATGGAAATGAAAAAAACATATATTATTCTTGCAGCTAATAATACACAATGTTTAGTAAAATTATTAACAGTTATGAGAAAAACATCCTGATCCACGAGCTGACTGAACTTGGAGGGTCAAGAAATTTTTTTTTTCCTCCCATATGGAAAAACTGCAACAGATTGCACTTGGGGTTTGTTTTGCCTTCCTCTAAGCCAGGGGTGCTCAACCCGTGTCCCACTGAGCCCTCTAATGTGGCCTGCCACCTCAAGAGAGGTAAGTGCATGCCCATGCTCTGGGATGGATGGTCGGCAGGCCCATATCGTGATCAACGGGTTGCTGACCCTCATTCTCAGAGTGCATGGAGCCAGCGATGGAAGCGGAGGAAACAGAGGGAGCAGGAACTGCATAAGCCAATGCTTCCTCTGTAGTGCCGGCTCCTATCCCAGGGAGAGTGATACAAGTGCACTTTGCCTGGGATCATTATAGCAGCCTGGAGAGCGGTGCCAGCAGAAGCTAGAAGAGGAAAAGGCCAGTGTATTAAATATCACATAAACTGCACTTTTTCAATGGCCATATTAGCACTCATAATTAGGCTGCTTTCACACTGATCCATGAGTGCAGCGCAGTGTGACTTTCCTGCAGGTTATTAGCACTGAGCCATAGACTTCCATTGTATCCTGTGCAGGGGCGGACTGACAACTCATGGGGTCCCCGGGCAATAGGGGACCATGGGGCCCCTGTGTCCTTGCCCAAACGCAAAAAAGCCTATGAAAAAGGTACCAGGGGCATCTCATGGGGCCCCCTACTGACCCCGGGACCTCGGGCAGTGCATGAGTTTCCAAATGGTCAGTCCGCCCCTGATCCTGTGGGTTTGGTGTGCTTTCTGAATGTGCACCACACCATCAGTGTGAAAGCAGCCTCGTGGGGGCTCAGGACAGTAAGGGCTCATTTACATTTGTAATTTTGGGGGCATTATTTACCCCATAGCTCATTGTGGCTTGTGATCGGGTTACCAAATCACTTAAGTAGCGCTCGTTCTTCAAAAGGTTGAGCACCTCTTCTCCAGGCCAAAGCTGCTAGAGACTTGAAAGGTATAACTTAATGAACAACAGCTGATTTTGTTGATTTGAACACTTTGACGTGACAGATAATTATGTCATATGTTATGTAATATATCTAGTTTTATGTTATGCCATTTTAATGTCCTTTCATTTTTTTAAATAGTTTCCTATTTAACCGCTTCCCGACCGCCCTATAGCAGAAATACTGCTACAGGGCGGCACGGATGCACAGAATCATGCATGTATACGTGATATTGAATTCCTTGGTATTGGGTGTGCGCATGCCCTACTCATGCCGCCATCTGCAGCCGTGGCTATCAATCTCCGATTACTCACTGACACCCGGTGATTACCGAGGATCAGTCCTCCTCCCTGTCTGCTCAGGCATACTGCTTTGGATGGCTGTGCACAGCCATCCAAAGCAGTGTGCTTACAGTGAAGCACACAGACACCGCCCCCATAGTAAAACACACCCAGCACACAGTTAACCCTTTGATCGCCCCTTATGTTAACCCCTTCCTGCCCAGTGCCATTAGTACAGTTTCAGTTCTTTTTTTTAGCACTGATCACTATATTGGTCATCCCCAGTGACTCCAAGTCAGTCCCCAACCCCCCAACCGCCGCAGTTACACTATAAGTCGCTGATCGCCGCCATTACTAGTAGAAAAAAAGAAAATTCCAGTATCTATACCGCCATTTGTAAACGCTATAACTTTCATGTAAACCAATTAATTTGTTGGGATTTTTTTCAGCAGAGACATGTAGCAGAATACATTTTGGCCTAAACTTATGATGATATTTGATTTTTAATTTTTTTACTGGACATATTTAACCATTTGCTGCCTGCCCTATGGCCGAATGGCGGGCGGCAAATGTCATTAGCGTCCTCCCGCACATGCGCAGATTGAGCGGCGCAGCTGCGCGATCTTTCACCGGCCGTGTACCACGGACACGGCCGATGACAGATCTGAGTATCGGCCCCGTTGCCGGTACCATGTGACCTGCTGTGACCAATCACAGCAGGTCACATGACAGTTGTATACAATGGATGGCTTCATTCATGCCATCCATTGTATACTACTGCCTAGCTGTGAATGGTCACAGCTAATCACATGCACATGTCATGTGATTAGCTGTGGCCAAATCACAGCTAAGCACAAAAAAAAAAACAAAAAACAAAACCCTGAATGAATTGATGTCATTCAGGTAAATGCTTGCTTATAGGAAAGTCATTCTTTGCTATAAGCAAATTGTGTAAAAAAAAAAAAAAAAATACTAATCACTTCCCCAAAGTAGTACAATGTTACTATGGTAATATTGTACTACTTTGGTCATAGTGAAATATGAAAAAAAAATCTTAAAAAAAAGAAAAGAAATTTAATAAACAATAATGAAAAAAAATATATATATAATTTTTTTTTTTTTCATACTGTCACCAGTCAGTGTCCCTGATCACCGCCATGCCAGTTATATGATGACGCTGTACTGCACTGGTGACAATATGTAAAAAAAAAATAGTGAAACTAATTTTTTTAATTTTTTCTTTTTCCGAAAAATTATGACAAAAAAAATACAACTTCAAAAAACTCGCCATGCCTCTTATGAAGTACGTCGGACTGTCTACTCTGCAAAAAGGGGTCATTTGGGGATATCTGTACTGTTCTGACATTCTTGGACCTCAAGAAATTAGATTGGCT
Organism: Staurois parvus; assembly: GCF_062004578.1. NCBI lineage: Eukaryota > Metazoa > Chordata > Amphibia > Anura > Ranidae > Staurois > Staurois parvus. Next base: position 269,238 of record NW_028318049.1, read on the forward strand.
GTCAGTACTTCAGGATTGATCAATATTCAGATCTATACCATAGTTTGTGAACTCTATAACTTTCCTACAAACTAAAAAAATACATCCTAATTTGGGTTATTTTCACCAAAGACATGTAGCAGAATACATCTCGGCCTAAATTTATGAAGAACAATTATTTATTTGCAAACTTTTGTAACAGAAACAAAGAAAAAGTTTTTTTTTTTCAAAATTTTTGGTCTTTTTTTGTTAATTTAGCAAAAAATAAAAACCCCAGCGGTGATTAAATACCACCAAAAGAAAGCTCTAGTTGTGTAAAGAAAATGATAAAATTTTAGTTTGGGTACAGTGTTGTATGACCGCGCAATTGTCATTCAAAGTGTGAGATCGCTGAAACATGAAAACTGGCCTGGGCAGGAAGGTGTAAAATTGCCCGTTATGGAATTGGTTAATAGCAAAAAGTAAACAATATTTTTTTTTCCGAAAAAAAATTTTTATAGCGCAAAAAAAATAAAAACCGCACAGGCAATCAAATACAACTGAAAAAAAGCTCAATTCGTGGGGAACAAAATTACATAAATTTAATTTGGGTGCAACGTTGCATGACCTCGCAATTGTCAGTTAAAGTAACGCAGCGCCGTAACACAAAATAAGGCCTGGTCAGGAAGGGGGGTAAATCCTCTGAAAGGTAAGTGGTTAATGACTTAAAACTGACAACCTCAAAGGTCCATGACACCCCAACTGATACAGTAACTTCTAAATCAAACACCAGCCAAATCCACATGACCAGGAACAATTTTGCCTCATGCTGGCTGGATGTTATTGTTAAAGAAGAGATCTATGAGATTATAATTAGATTCTGGTGAGAATTAAAGGATTAGCCCTACCATTCAGATTTGTCTCAGAAATTGGTAATTAAATCAGGGTTTGTCCAGGTGCAGTAATCAGTTGCTAGGAGAACAGAGGGATGAGGGTCCTCGGCTGCTGCTTAAGTGTAATTTGAGAAGCAAGCCCACCATCATTAATTCCTGGGTCCCTGTATGGAGTAGATACCCAAGGAACAGTTTCCATATAAAACAATTAGATACTGCATCCCAGGCCACTTTAAGGCTAGACCACAGGATAGCAGTCAGATGATCCAACCACCATGCATATGCTTTGTAGAATGATTACAATGTGAATGTACATGAACATCCTACGTTTGGCTGCATAGTCGAGAAGACATCCCTTGTGATCTGGAAAGAACAATGACTGTCCAAGAACATCCAGTTTGGACAACTGACTCTTATTCCAAGATCAGTTGGCCATGGGGGACCTGCAGGAGTCGGGGAATTATATAGATATAAAATCAGTTCTTGAATCAAGCATTATCAGATAATTCTGGCGATGATCACCTCACATCAACAGTTAGCCCGAGACCTAGGAGAGCCAGGGAAAGACCACATTTATTATTATTATTATTATACAGGATTTATATAGTCCCAACAGGTTACGCATCGCTTTACAACAAAAGGGCAGACAGTACAATTACAATACAAATTAATACAGGAGGATTCAGAGCAGTTATGGATTCCAAATGCTTCTGAATAATTCTGATATAAGAGTGTATTCATTTTCATTAGATGAGAAGCACACAAACAAATGGGAGCTTTCAAATATTTCCAATTGATAGGGATATGACACCATTAAAAAAAAATATTTTCATGTACAGTATATGGGGAGTTAGGATTCCTATTGACATTCACTGTTCAGAGAAAAGCTCCTGGTACAAACACTTAGATTTACAGTACTCTGCAAAAGCTGCAAAGTAATAATGCTTTCAAAAATATATATTTTCATTGTTTATTTTTATCCATTTACAAAATGCAAAGTTAGCAAACGAGAAAAATCTAAATCGAATCAATATTTGGTGTGACTACCCTTTGGGTTCAAACCAGCATCAGTTCTTATACTTGCACGCAGCCAGGGTGTATTTATTTCCATGTTTTGGTTAGAACTTAAATAATATTCTTGGTTTAGGTATATATTAACCCACATGGAAAAAAAATACTACAATTTTGGCCATATTCAATATATTTCAATCAATCAATCAATCTATGTATATATATATATATATATATATATATATATATATATATATACACACAGTGAGGCAAAAAAGTATTTAGTCAGCCACCAATTGTGCAAGTTCTCCCACTTAAAAAGATGAGAGAGGCCTGTAATTGGCATCATAGGTAGACCTCAACTATGAGAGACAAAATGAGAAAAAAATCCAGACAATCACATTGGCTGATTTGGAAAGAATTTATTTGCAAATTATGGTGGAAAATAAGTATTTGGTCAATATCAAAAGTTCATCTCAATACTTTGTTATATATCCTTTGTTGGCAATGACAGAGGTCAAACGTTTCCTGTAAGTCTTCACAAGGTTGGCACACACTGTTGCTGGTATGTTGGCCCATTCCTCCATGCAGATCTCCTCTAGAGCAGTGATGTTTTGGGGCTGTCGCTGGGCAACAGGGACTTTCAACTCTCTCCAAAGGTCTTCTATGGGGTTGAGATCTGGAGACTGGCTAGGCCACTCCAGGACCTTGAAATGCTTCTTACGGGCGGTATGTTTGGGATCATTTTCATGTTGGAAGACCCAGCCATGTTTCATCTTCAATGCCCTTGCTGATGGAAGGAGGTTTGCACTCAAAATCTCACGATACATGGCCCCATTCATTCTGTCCTGTACATGGATAAGTCGTCCTGGTCCCTTTGCGGAGAAACAGCCCCAAAGCATGATGTTGCCACCCCCATGCTTCACAGTAGGTATGGTGTTCTTTGGATGCAACTCAGCATTCTCTCTCCTCCAAACACGACGAGTTGTGTTTCTACCAGACAGTTCTATTTTGGTTTCATCTGACAATATGACATTCTCCCAGTCCTCTTCTGGATCATCCAAATGCTCTCTAGCAAACTTCAGATGGGCCCGGACATGTACTGGCTTAAGCAGGGGGACACGTCTGGCACTGCAGGATCTGAGTCCCTGGCAGTGTAGTGTGTTACTGATGGCAGCCTTTGTTACGTTGGTCCCAGCTCTCTGCAGGTCATTCACTAGGTCCCCCCGTGTGGTCCTGGGATTTTTGCTCACCGTTCTTGCGATCATTTTGACCCCACGGGTTGAGATCTTGCGTGGAGCCCCAGATCAAGGGAGATTATCAGTGGTCTTGTATGTCTTCCATTTTCTAATTATTGCTCCCAAAGTTGATTTGTTCACACCAAGCTGCTTGCCTATTGCAGATTCAGTCTTCCCTGCCTGGTGCAGGTCTACAATTTTGTTTCTGGTGTCCTTCGACAGCTCTTTGGTCTTCACCATAGTGGAGTTTGGAGTGTGACTGTTTGTGGTTGTGGACAGGTGTCTTTTATACTGATAACAAGTTCAAACAGGTGCCATTGATACAGGTAATGAGTGCAGGACAGAGGAGCCTCTTAAAGAAGAAGGTACAGGTCTGTGAGAGCCAGAAATCTTGCTTGTTTGTAGGTGACCAAATACTTATTTTCCACCATAATTTGCAAATAAATTCTTTCCAAATCAGCCAATGTGATTGTCTGGATTTTTTTTCTCATTTTGTCTCTCATAGTTGAGGTCTACCTATGATGCCAATTACAGGCCTCTCTCATCTTTTTAAGTGGGAGAAATTGCACAATTGGTGGCTGACTAAATACTTTTTTGCCCCACTGTATATATACACACACACTGCATGCTGAAATACATTTTTATTACAAAATATATGAAAAATATTTTTTAAAATACATCAAATATACTGTATGCATTTAAAAATATAAATCTACATTTTTGGAATGCATTTACAAATATATGTAAAAATATATATTAAAATTACTTTTTTATGTGTTAAACATAAATCTGAAAAAATGTATTAAAAAAAAATATTTTTAAAAAGATATTTTTTTTAAATCTGGGGGGAGGGGAGTGTTAGATGTACTGATCCCTGCAAGGTAAAAGCATAAAGTGCTAGTATGCATTGCACACTAGCACATTATGAAAGACTGAAAATGAAGCTCTCCAGTGGAGCGCTGTCTTGGCTTCCCGGGGCTTTCATCTTCACCCAGTCTTCCTTCTGGATTCATGGGCTGCAGCCATTTGACCGGTCGATCCATGATGACGTCACTCCTGTGCATGCGCACAGGAGCCTCGGCATGGTTCTCTCAATGGATGATGTGCCGTCCATTGAGAGTGCAGTATGCATGCGCTGGTGACATAACTGGTGCTGCTAAAGTAAATATTTCCTAAACCAGGGGTCTCCAAACTTTCTAAACAAAGGACCAGTTTACTGTTCTTCAGATTTTAGGGGGGGCTGGACTGTGGCCGTTGGGAGTAGAAAAGGTCCCGTTGTCAGTGGGAATAAACCATGCACCTTCTTTGGTGTCAGTGGAAGGAATGGCGCCCCATCGTTGGAGTCCTTTGGAGGAATTGTGTCCCATCATTGATGTCATGGGGCCCATTGTTGGTGTCATTGGTAGGAATTCTACCCCATTGTTAGTGTCATAGAGAGGAATTGTGCTCCTCTGTTGGTGTCACAGGGAGGAATTGTGCCCTATTGTTGGTGTCATTGGTAGGAATTGTGCCCCATTGTTAGTGTCATAGAGAGAAATTGAGCCCCATTGTTGGTGTCATTGGTAGGAATTCTACCCTATTGTTAGTGTCATAGAGAGGAATTGTGCCCCTCTGTTGGTGTCACAGGGAGGAATTGTGCCCCTCTGTTGGTGTCACAGGGAGGAAATGTGCCCTATTGTTGGTGTCATTGGTAGGAATTGTGCCCCATTGTTGGTGTCATAGAGAGGAATTGTGCCCCATTGTTATTGTCATAGAGAGGAATTGTGCCCCATTGTTGGTGTCATTGGTAGGAATTCCGCCCCATTGTTATTGTCATAGAGAGGAATTGTGCCCCTCTGTTGGTGTCACAGGGAGGAATTGTTCCCCATAATTGGCGTCAGTGGAGTACATTATACCCTATTGTTGGTATCAGTGGATGAAATAGTGGCCCATGGTCCAAATAAAAGCAATCAAAGGGCCGCATCCGGCCCTTGGGCCACAGTTTGGAGACCACTGTCCTAAGTGGTGCACGTTTAGGAGACATCTACTGTATCTACAGGCTTACCTTTACTGTAGTATAGGCTTACCTATAGGTACAAGAGAAAAAAATGACTTTACAACCACTTTAAAAAGAAAACTAATGCAGCTATCACATATAACGATTGGTCAGCTGCTTTGCTTTTGGGTTTAATAACTCTTTAAATGTAACTACGGTCATAAAATGTCTCAGCTGCTGTCAGAACCGTCCATATAAATACAAATTGTGATAACAGAATTCACATAATAGACATGTATGGTTTATATTAGAAAGTAACAATATAAAATATATAAATGTATTCCTTTCTCAATGGAAGCTCACCTCAGTCTAATTGGTCATTGTGGGCGCATTTGATGAAAACAAAGAGGGATCATATCAAATTGCAGGATTATGGGGCGCGATAATATTTGCAAATCTGTGGAAAGAATTGGGATAATTACAGCCTGTATTATTATAATCAGCCTCCCTGTTTTCATTGCATTTGCATCCAAATTAGAGGACGTGTCTGCCGTTTAACTTAGCCGCATTTCTTGTTATGAATACATGCAATAATATTTTGTGATGCAAATTAGCCGAGATAATCGCTTTAAGTAGGAACAAAACGGCACAGTGGAAGCAGCCGGTAACCCCGCTCTAATGGGAAGTTCATCCCGCTTACACATGAAATCAGGATCCCAGCTCCTCATTTACGCTGCATCATGATGTCTCTTAGGAAGTTGTGTCCCAGAACACCGAATGGACTAAAAGTATAATCAAGTCACATTAGTCACAATATTTAAAGTGGACCTGTCATTAACTTAACTTGAATTCCCGACATGTCACAATATGCAGCGGTGGTTTCCAAACTGCGGCCCGGGGCCAAATGTGGCCCTTTGCTCGTCTTTATCTAGCCCTTGCAGCACTATTCTATCCTCTGACACCAACAATGGGGCATAATTTCTGTCGCTGACACCAACAGTGGGTCAGTATTCCTTCCACTGACACCATTGAAAGGGTACAATTCCTCCCACTGACACCAACAATGGGGCATAACTCCTTCCAGTGATACCAATGATGGGTCAATATTACTCCCACTGACACCAACAATGAGGCACTATTCCTCCCACTGACACCAACAATGAGGCACTATTCCTCCCACTGACACCAACAATGAGGCAGTATTCTTCCCACTGACACAAAGAAAGAGCACAATTCCTCCCACTGACACCAATGATGGGGCACTATTCCTCCCACTGACACCAACAATGAGGCATTATTCCTCCCACTGACACCAAAGAAAGAGCACAATTCCTCCCACTGACACCAGTGACAGGGCACTATTCCTCCCACTGACACCAAAAATGGGACACTGTTCCTCCCACTGACAGCAATGATGGGGCACTATTCCTCCCACTGACACCAACGATGGGACACAATATTCCTCCCACTGACACCAAAAAAGAGCACAATTGCTCCCAATGACAGGGCACTATTCCTCCCACCGACACCAATGATGGGGCACTATTCCTCCCCCTGACACCAACGATGGGGCACTATTCCTCCCACTGACACCAAAGAAGGGCACAATTCCTCCCACTGACACCAATGACGGGGCACTATTCCTAACCCTGACACCAATGACGGGGCACTATTCCTAACCCTGACACCAATGACGGGGCACTATTCCTCCCACTGACACCAATGATGGGGCACTATTCCTCCCACTGACACCAATGATGGGGCACTATTCCTCCGAACTGACACCAAAGAAGGGCACAATTCCTCCCACTGACACCAATGACGGGGCACTATTCCTAACCCTAACACCAATGAGGGGGGCACTATTCCTCACACTGACACCAATGATGGGGCTCTGTTCCATTGACGCCAATGATGGAGCACTAGTCCTCCCACTGAGAACAATGATGGGGCACTATTCCTCCCACTGACACCATTGATGGGGCACTATTCCTCCCACTGACACCAACGATAGGGCAGAATTCCTCCCACTGACACCAATGATGGGGCACTATTCCTCCCACTGACACCAATGATGTGGTACTATTCCTCCCACTGAGAACATTGATGGGACACTATTCCTCCAACTGACACCAATGATGGGGCACTATTCCTCCCACTGAAAAAAGTTAGGGCATTGTTTACACCCACTGGATGCCAGGACATTTTCTATTCTCACTGACCCTAGTCCGCCCCCCCCCCCTAAATTCTCGAGGACAGTAAACTGGCCCTTTGTTTAGAAAGTTTGGAGACCCCTGATATACAGCAACAGAACCAGGAAAGCTCCATCTTTTATTATTAATAAACATTCTTGAGCTCCAGGTGGTGACTTTGCCTAGGTTGCGATGATGTCATCAGTCTGCTGCAGGCAGGAGGAAGCATTTCCTCAGTCTCCTCTCCCCCAGTGATCAGACTGTAGATGTGAATGGGGCCCAGCTGGAGAAGGCAACATATAAGCAGATTAAACTTTAGCTTTAAATGCTTGATTTGGCCAATCATTGCCAGATCCGATCAAGCACATGTCATAGCTGTTGCAACAGATATTTTAAGGGCAATGAAACATGTGCGATGTTACGTGTGTGGTATACATGTGCATTGTTCACTATAATAGGCAAGAAAACAGAATTGAAAAGTGACAGCAGCTACTGCCATAGAACCTCATGGAAATGCCAATCTGTCATGCAGAAGCCACCCCCAGACACCGGCGGCCCTCTCCCCATGTTAGACCTCATTGTTGTGTCACTTTCTCTGCTAATGCTAATTACATGGAAGGCACAAAAGAAACACCAGACTTTCCCTCCTGTGCTGGACAAACTTTCCTGTTAGCTCCATCCCTGGAGGAAGTTCCCGCAGAGCCCCCAGCTGCTGCATCAGATGTAACGTCATCTGGAGAAGTGCAGAAATGTCTCATGTGACGGATTGTCATCCGCCGAGGAATCACTCCGACAATCGGAAATATCACTGAGCAGACGAAGGAATAGAAAGTTACATTTTACAAGGGAAGCTAAAGGGGCGAACAAACAATGGAAATCAAAACTGTCTAGCTCAAAAGCAACCAATCAGATCCTTCTTTTCCAATTCCAACCTAGAAAAATGACAGCGAGCAGATTTTTGTTAATTACAAAAATGACGATCAGTGGCGCTGAATAATGAAAGCTGAACTTCAGGCAAACAGGCAATCGTACAGATGAAATACATATATGAGATTTGTTTGACCTGATAAGGGGGTTGTATTTCTGTCCATCCAGTCCTGAGATTTACACAGCTCTGTCACACCACACATCCCCATCTAACAGGCCAGGAGGATCTGTTTATTTCTCTGCTGCAGATTATTAACACTTTAAAGCAGAGCGTATTCATTAAAGCGGGCGGCACAGTGGCTAAATGGTTAGCACTTCCGCCTGGCAGTACTCGGGTCGTTGGTTCGAATCCCAGCCACGGCACCTCCTGCCTGGAGTTTGCATGTTCTCCCTGTGCCTGCGTGGGTTTCCTCCGGTACTCCGGTTTCCTCCCACACTCCAAAGACATGCTGGTAGGTTAATTGGCTCCTGTCTAAATTGTCCCTAGTATGTGTATGTATGAATGTGAGTTACGGACCTTAGATTGTACGCCCCTTGAGGGTTAGGGACTGATGTGAATGTACAATATATATGTAAAGTGCTGCGTAAATTGACGGCGCTATATAAGTACCTGAAATAAATAAAGCAAGATTTTCTTATTTTGTCCCTCCCTCTTACACAAAAACTCAAACGTATTATTTATTACAGGTACTCATATAGCGCCGTCAATTTACATATATACTGTACATTCACATCAGTCCCTAACCCTCAAGGGGCGTACAATCTAAGGTCCCTAACTCACATTCATACATACACATACTAGGGACAATTTAGACAATTAGCCAATTCACCTACCAGCATGTCTTTGGAGTGTAGGAGGAAACCAGAGTACCCGGAGGAAACCCACACAGGCACAGAGAGAACATGCATTATCATTTTTACCTTTTTTTACCTGTTAGTTTCTGTGCTGCAAGGAAGAACTTCCTGGTTTCTTGCCTAGGCCGGGCCCCGCTGCCTCCTGGGTTTGCTGAGTAATAGCTATCCTAGGAGCAAGTGTGTTACTATGCTACAACTTTGTCGCAGATCGGCATACGCATTCCAGTGCATTTGTGGTGCGTTTTGGTGCGTTCCAGTGTTCCAATGTGTTTTTTATACATTTTACTGCGTTCCAGTACAGTTCCATGCAGAAAAAATGCAGCCTGTTCTACTGTTTTTGCCTGCATCCGGAACGCACTGGAACTCATGTGAACTATGACATTGGCGACCATATAACCTACTTTCTGTGCATTTTTGATGCAGAAAAAAAGCACACTGCACACTGCAATGCATTTAGTGTGAACTGGTCATAAAGGATCACTGCACTTTTAAAAACAGTGCATGTATGCTTTTTGCACCCCCCCTCCCCAGATGCACATTTACTTTGCGATCGTTTCCCTCTGGGAAGGAAAGCTACAGGTGCGGTAAGCATATAGGAGATTGGCAGCAAGATACATCAAACCCTGGAGGCAGGGGCGGACTGACCATTTGGGAACTCGGGCACTGCCCAAGGGCCCGGGGTCAGCAGGGGGCCCCATGATATGCCCCTTGTACCTTTTTCATAGGCTTTTTTGGGTGTGGTTTGAGTGTGGGTGAGGACATAGGGGCCCCATGATCCCCTATTGCCTGGGGGCCCCATGAGTTGTCAGTCCACCCCTGCCTGGAGGCCATATGCTGGATTGCAAGGTAAGTAGGCATCTGGGGAGGGAAGGGCTAAATTAGCACAGCTGAGGTGGCAAAAAGGATAAATGCACTTTGTTTGAAAGTGCATGAGACAGACCTAACCAGGATAAGGGCTTTTGGAGAGAACTAGCGGCTAGCCTTCTACCCTGATTACGGCCATGGAGGGATTTTGTCTACTTCTCCTGGTCAGAGCATGGAAAAAATCTCCCTTAAGAAAACCATAAAGATAAATTCATTCCACTTTTTGCAGACTGCTGGAACATTGTATGAGTTGTGTCTTATGATAATTTTCTGGACAGATTACACAAATGAAATCCAAACACCTGAAAGACAGCATGTGTAATGTACTTTGTGAACTGGTTGCTGGACTGTCTGGGGTGGGCTCCCTAAATAATAAAAACTGGTCTGGGTGCCTGGCTGCTGATTAGCTTACTGTTAATCAGATCACTGTTTAATTAGGTTACTATTAGCTGCTAAATATAACTTTTAGATATACTGATGATATTACTGTTTAATGTTTGCATTGTTTAGGATAATGTGGTCAATCTCTTTTCTGATTTTGTCTAGTATAAATTCTGTATGAATTTTCACTAAAAACAGTTCTTGTTTGCACCTAAGCTAGTGTTGTCTAGATCTTGGGTGCAATTCCCAGCTATTATACCTTGTTCCTGTGTTCCAGCTGCGAGGAAGCAGCTCTCTGACAGAAGGCACACAGGCGGGATGCCAGGCGGTCCGTCACAGTGCATTTATATCATTAAGCTCATTTGGGTCCATTTCTAAGAATGGGAACATTGTAAGAAAATGTAATATACAATTATTTTGAGATGTCTGTATGCAGGTAAAGGCCTCAGATATTGGGCAAAGTCTTCACACATAAACATAGAAACTTATTTCCTGCAGGTATTCCTATTTATATAAATAGTAGACTCCAGCAAGTTGATGGTCATCTTGAAGGATCAGCAGACTTCCAGTCATAAAATGTAATCCCGGTGACTGATGGGCCATGCCATAGATGCTGTAAAATGATCTGCTAAAATCTCATGCACCCAGCAGACACCGAGATGATTGGGCCTATGCTGGAAAGATTCAGGTATTGGCCAACCATCATCTAAAGATACCAAGTCTTCTCCAGAGCAACGACTGAGTTTTCTTTGACCTAAGAAAATATTCTAAGACAATGACTTCAAGAGAAAAAACTTTATGTGCTACAACTAGGGATTTCAGCAAATAAACCCAGATCCTGGTGAGCCTGGTGTTTCAGTGTGCACAGACATGAACACTTGTAGTCTACCTGCAAGCATTTCCACATGCTAGCCTACACCTAGTCAGATCATAACTCTACATATGAGTGCTCCCTGAAGGTACCTACAGCCATTAAACTAAATCTGTCCAAAAAGGGTGACAATTGCTGTGACTGGTCGCTAGTCAGATGTTAGACCCTGAGATCTGTGTTGGATTTTCCCAGTTGATTGGCAGTAATGCCCAAGACAGCTTGGATGGTAGTGATGTCTACATATCCTGCCCAGAAAAGGTCCTTCAGAGGTGGCAAGGAGCACATATAACTAATTTCCATCTTATGTTTGTGGTCAGAACTTCTCCTAGAGTGAAAGTATCCTACAGTGCAAGGCTCTTTTCTGTTTTGTAAAATGAAAGATCAGAGATCATCATAGAGATTTCTAATGTCAGAAAATCTCTACATGCGATAGAGTACAGAACTTTGAAGTCCTCGTTATGGTTCTTTTGTAACCCCTACAAAGACCAACCTTTGAGAGTCATGCTGGAATCTCCCTTCTGCTTGTGGCAATCAGGTATATTTGGAAGAAAATGGGCCACCTAAACAATCCTATTGTACACCATGCATATTTTTTGCATGTTGAACTTGTATCACGTCTGATGTTACAATGTCCGACAAATCACTACATTAATTAATCCCTCTACAATGAATACATGGCTTTCACTTTGTCAACAATAGAATAACAGTTTATCTAATCCCCGTGTAGAGCTTATTCAGCCCAGTTTGTTAAGAGAAAGAAAATCCTTTTATGCTGGACGCTATGAATGACTAGTCAGGGGTTTATTAACAGCCAATTTTTGCCTCTTTAATTCAGAGAATCTGGCCATAATTTATTAGCTGTCAGTCCCCCGTGGCCCAAACTATCTTCTGTCGCCTCGGGGAGGAGGAGACGATTGTCCCAAAAGAGAGTTGGACTGGGCTCCAACAGGTAGCGGCTCATGTGTGTTTGGTGAATTTGGAGGCTGAACATCATTTGGGAAGGGGGATTGAAAGCTGTGTTTAATTAGGTGGAAGGGGAGCTTTACTGACCTCTAATAGCAGATCACAGAGAAGGGGGCCTATATCTGTGCAGGAGCCAATTACTTGCATGTCTGCATTATGTATTAACCCATCTGGGCTTGGGATATTAGCTCTGAAAGGGGAACAAAGAAAAAGGAGTGTCAATGATCACACACCAAATTATCGTGCCCAAGCTCTTTTGTTACAAAAGATAAGCAATTCACAGGGGCAGCTGGATTTGTAAACTAACCAGCAGAGCATCCAATTGCTTTTCTTTCTCCAGAACAAAGACTTTATATCCGATGCCAGTTAACATCTTTTAACTCGCTTGTAGGGAGAGTATGATACTATGCAACTTTGAAGTGTTGTCCAAACACCCTACTCGGGAAGTGGGGACACACTGCGCAGCACAATGCAGAGATTTAATCCCATTAATTAGTGGAAAATATACTTACAGCTCTTCAAGGCAGCAAATGAGCTAATTACACATACATAGCAATTATAAATTAACTTTATCAGAGAATTGTTGTCCTAATCTTTTGTTTTAGCTCTTTTGGATTATGAAATTAGTGTTTTAAAACTCAGCTTTACCAATTTTAATTTCTATGATGAGGGGCAGGGTTTGGGTTTTCTGACACAGCAGACTGGCCGTGCTATATCAAAAATGGAGAAATCTAGGCAATAAATAACTTCTACAATAAAAAATAGATTTGCCTGGACTTAAGTGCACAATGGTCCAATTGGGTGGCTTTTGTGATATCTATTACCTGCTTTGGACCTCAGCAGCCCAAGGCCAACAATTTTTGGGAGTAGCTGCTTAAAATGCGTATTTCTGCTTGTGTAAAAGCAGCCATACATGACTGAAAACTCAGCCAGGTCCAGCAGGGACCAGGCAAATTTTCATCCATGCATGGCCTGCTTTACACAAGCAAAAATATGCATTTTAGGCAGCTATTCCCAAAAATTGTTGGCCGTGGGCTGCTGTGGTCCAAAGCAGGGCATGGATATCACAAAAGCCACCCAATTGGGCCACTGAGCACTTAAGTCCAGTCAAATCAATTTTCCAGTCAACTCAAAGTGGTTGTAAAGGCTCAAGGTTTTTTACTTTCATGCATTCAGTGCATGAAGATGATAAAACTCTGTGTGCTGCTGACTCCCCCCCTTCCCCACCCCACAGCCCCTTCTTTATACTCACCAGAGTGCCCTTTTGATCCAGCAATGTGCACGGGAGGCTCAACTGTACCGGGATTCTCTCTCCTCATTGACTGAGATACAGCAGCGGGAGCCATTGGCTTCCACTGCTGTAAATCGCAGCCAGTGAGCCAATGAGGAGAGAGCAGAGAGAGGCAGAGCCACAGCTCTATGTGTCTTATGAGCATATAGAACAGGGCTCGAGAGCAAGCACACACCAGTGCCCCCATAGTAAGTGGCTTGCTACTGGGAGCACTGCTCAAGAGGGAGGAGCCTGGAGCTGGCCAGCTTTAAACTTCTGCAGCAGATTTTGCCCTTCATGTCAATGCCCAAATCTGACAGATGTTGGTTTTGCAGGACTTGTCACCTTTGACATTTGAGTGGACAATGGAAGTAATTGTTCAGCAGCCCAATACTCATGCAGATGAAGCATCTGCTATCCCTCAGCTCAAAATTTGTAGCTTTTAACACAGTAACCCCCGGTGATCCTGCTATCAGGGGTCCCTGTACAGGCCTTTTATGTTATTGGGTGATATTGCTGTGTTCCTGTCTCCCAGTTGTGTTTCTGTGTAGTCACCCTGTCATATGCAGCCCTTGGTAGAGGGGACAAGCTACTGATCCAAAGAGATGATGTACAGCTGACACTGAAGGAAGTGCAAGTAACTGAAAGAGGCCTCAGGTGATCAGCAGCACTGAAATGGGAAAAACAATACAAACATATAAAGCCTTATTACGTTTTCTAGATTCTGGAAGAAAACAGGTTCACATGGAACATAATATCCTAAGGAGCAGAGCCCATGCTAGAATCAGAGTTTTATTTCCCAATTAGCTAACATGCTTGCTACAGTCCCTGATACTGAAGCTGTTCTACAAAATATTCACAGAAGTGCTCCTGGTTGTGGGACCCTGACATCAGGGGACATAGCTTTGTTTATAATCTAAGCCTTGTCACACACCATCACAGTGTGACATGGCTTTCTTGATGAACAAAATCATGTCACTTTCCATTGCTGTGTGACATTTCATTTATGAGAAACCAACAAAAATGATCAAAATCATGATTACTTGGCTTTGTTGATAAACAAAGTGATTTGGTCTCCATGACCTCACTGACAAGGCAATCATATTACTTATATTACTTTAGAAAGTGTTAGGACTAACATTGGGGTTAGCTCTGGTCTAAGGATAGGGCTACAGTTGGGGTTATCTCAAGGGTTAGGGTTATTATTGTGGTTACTGTTTCTTAAGGAGCAATAACCCTCAGAAGCTACTTAAAGCCCTTTGAACCCTTTTAACCCACCAAAAACCACCTTAATCCCACCAACCCCCCCAGACTCCAACACGTTTCTCCTAATAGTGAGAATTTTGATGACATTCTCCCCATTTTGCTAACAATTGCATTATGTGATCCTGTTTTGCTAGCTTCATAAACCATCGCCAATAACATTTTCAATTATTTTGTCACCAACGCTAAAATGTTGTTTCACTCCGAAGCACCAATTACTAGGTATTCTCTACCTATACTCTAAGCCAGCTTTTTAGAACCAGGGTTCCTCCAAAGGTTCCTAGAGAGTACTTTGACTAATGTAAGGAACATTCTTCCCTCTTAACACCTGTGTAAAGAAGCCCTCTTTCAATTAAACCACCAATGTATGTGACGCGGCATGTCTCAACTATCCACCAATGTGAATGAGCACTAAAAGTTTCACTTTGTGCATTTATTTTCTAAAAACAAGTAATAACGAGGCACTAGAAAAGGATTTTCAAAGGATCAATTGAGTTATCACTTGGCACACTGACATTGCTTCACAAAAAGGGGACACCCCATGGAAAATGGGAAGGGGGGACCTAGAGTTAAGTATATACAGTCCAATGAGAGCACCAAACATCCATGAGTCCAAAGTTTTTATTGCTAAAATTGGTTCCCAGCAGGTGTAGCCAGGTGCTTGGCTAGAGAAGGAGCCACTATAAAGACACTGTGCTGCAGCTGCTTTGTGTGCTATAGAAGACTCTTATGTTGGCTTTCAGTGCCATTTAGCATCTATTGAGCAGACGGAGCCAGTGGGCATGGAACCCTGGAGAGTGTAGTCTGGGAAGAAGATCCTGCTTGGGCAGTTTTTATCCTGCTCCTTCCTCCTGCTGTGGGGGGGACTAGAGTGTGCACACCGCTACCTCTGAGTGCACATTCACCAGCTACAAGCCTGAAGCCAGAAATTGGAGCACTGTTAAACCTGTGTGCTGAGGACTGGAATTGCTCTAGGCAGATCTGAACATCGGGACCAAAGTTGCTGTATCACTGAGACTGATAAGAGGTCATTGCTGCCATAGACCTATTGTTGATAGCAGAGACTAAGTACATAAGGACTGACCATTTAGCTAGCTGCCTTATTCACTGCATGCATACTTTCATGGGACTGTACTTATGTGCACCACCGGAAAGACTGGGCCCCAACGTTATCCAGTTGAAGAATTAGGGCAAAGGATTTACTTGTATCCAGAGTAAGAGGTACCTCTGTAGGAAGGTCTAGGACAGTCTTAGCATAACAATTCATACAGAATGCACTCTAAGCACCCTAGCCTGTTCGCAGAAAAGTTATTGCAGTGTTAATCTCCTCTGCCGTTGTTTATTGCTGATTTATAGATTATCGGGCATTGAACAATTCAACTGTATAGAATTCCATTCTAAACTGCTATAACCAAGGTATCATATGGCTTAGTGAACTGTGGTTGACCTATTTCTCTATTTGCTCATTTATGTACATACTTCCATTTATCTCAACCCATTACAATACACTGAGTTCATTTAGCATTAACCAGTCTCAAGTTTATTTTCTGGTACTGAATCACAGCTGTGTGCATTGTATCCATACTGATGTTCCTATAAGGGTTTTAGCAATTTTTGTTTAACCAAGTGTGTTAGAGGGGCTGAGGTTGTTCACAGGCTCGAGGCAAAAGGACAGAGAACTCGATCTACCAAGCAGCTCCTGAGGGGGTAGCGCTACACAGAAAAAAGCCAACACATTTTGAGGGCCAATTCAACTC
Source organism: Staurois parvus (assembly GCF_062004578.1). Lineage (NCBI taxonomy): Eukaryota > Metazoa > Chordata > Amphibia > Anura > Ranidae > Staurois > Staurois parvus. Next base: position 285,656 of record NW_028318049.1, read on the forward strand.
CCCATTCATCAGGACTCAGGATCTCTGACAATGCTTAATTAACTCAGATAAACAGATACTAGACAAATCTGAGGTTTTCTGCTTGGAACCATTTCAGAAGACAGGTTGTGCCAGTGTTAGCAGATGCAGCAGGGGTCCTTTAAATCAAACCAACTTAGTCTAGGAACCAATTTTACCTATAAAAACTTTGGACTTTTGAATGTTTGGCGAGATGATTGGACTGTATATGTGTTTCTTTTCTGGACATTATTTTCTTTTTGTTTCATTTATTAATATTACTGAAAATATGTTTTCTTATAGAGCAGCCCTGGGTGTCTAATGCTTTAAGTATGTCATGTCCTTCTTTTATTTATTCTTGTATACCAACTTACTGTCCACCTTAATGTTCATTGAGCTCTAGGGGGGGGGGGGGTTCTCTGAGACCTGAAAGTTATTTTAGGTGGTTCCTCTATGTTAAAAAGGTTGAGCTAGACAGCTCTATATACTGTTCTTATAAGTAATGCAGAAATCTTTGGAGAAGATTTGGGTAGTGTTTGGGTAATACTAAAATAATGACAATACACAATTTGGTTGATGGGTTATCTCTATAGTATTCTATAATTTCATAGTAGGTCACTGTATCAATTAAAAATGTTATATTAACTATGAGAAGGAACTTTGCTCCCAATTAGCTGGGGATGCAGTGACAAATGGATGCAATGACAATTAATATGTGAATATTCAATGACATTGGTGACAAATACACAGACCAAACAAAGAATGAGGCTTCAGGGGATGGGAGAACCAGGATAAAAATATTAAAAAATTATGTAAATGTCTGACAGTGACACATTGTATGAACCAAGCTGATCATTTGTCCGGGAACAAAAGATACATCATTTAGTGTCACCAGCTACATGACACCCATCAGACTCCTCTGTCCAAACCAGAACTCTGGAGGTGGTAAACTGAATTACCTCACTGTTTTATGTCCTACTAACAAGGCTTTAAAGAGGAAATAAAATGATCTTTCGAGGACATCATGTGATAATTCTTGTAATTAAATATATTTGCATATAAATTAGAGTTTAAGTTAAAGAGAAGGGGCAAAGATCAACAAGGAGAAACCAAAGACATGTGATCGAGGGATTACCAAAGTTGTCAAATGTGCCCCATTTCTGAGGACAAGTTTTGAGTTTAAAGTTGGAATGTTGGAAATGTCTCAAGTTTTCAATGCTCGAAGCTCTAATAGTTCATATTAGATCAGTTTATAATATTGACATTTTGCTTTTTACTGTATCATTTACTTTTTGCATGTAAGAGTATTAAAGTATAAGTAAATCAAAGTCGTTCTGAGTACTTTTTATTCTGCATCATTCACAGTGGCTAAAAGGTTAGCACTTCCATTTGGCAGTACTAGGGTCGTTGGTTTGACTCCCAACCACAACACCGCCTGCTTGGAGTTTGCATGTTCTCCCTGTGCCTGCGTGGGTTTACTCCGGGTACTCCAGTTTCCCCCCACACTCCAAAGACATGCTGGTAGGTTAATTGGCTCCTGTCTAAATTGTCCCTAGTATGTGTATGTATGAATCTGAGTTAGGGACCTTAGATTGTACACCCCTTGAGGGTTAGGAACTGATGTGAATGTACAATATATATGTAAAGTGCTGCGTAAATTGATGGTGGTATATAAGTACCTTTAATGAATGAATTCTTAAAAAACTTTTATTATATATAATATAATGTATAATAAACTATCCTTTGAAAAGAAATCTATAAGTTTTTAGAATGATTACTTTTATACATTTGTCTCTGAAGATTCCACTCACCTAAGAGCAGCTCTGCTATCCCATGGGGGGGTTTTTTCATTCATATCCACATTGTTTGACCATCCTGATGTTCTCTAGGGAGAACTAGGATTGGCTTTCTCCCAAGCATCAAGTGCAATCTTTCCAAAGACTAGTGTGGACCTAACAATAGACTTCAGGGAGAGCCACACAAAAATCAAAATTCAGCCAGTCCCTGCTGTACCAGACCAGTTTTGATCCATTTATACTTTACATTCTTGCTGCTCCATTTGAAGTGAAGTCGGGTTAAGCAGAAACTAATACAATCAGTAATGGCAGGCCATACATTATGCACATTTTACTGCCACATAGTTGTGTGAACAGGCCATGCCTGTGAAGAAATCTTTGAATGCCATCGCTGGGGCAGCTGTCCCCAAGAAGATATTTCCCCTCACTTCCTGTTTCTGTGAAAATTTCACTGGGACAGGAAGTGAGAGGAAATCTATACAATGAGGACACAGTCATAATGATGCTGGACGTCCTCCAGCCAAGAAATGAGGTAGGCTTTATCTGACTTGCTGCATCTTCTTCTTTTTTTTAATTATATTTTTATTGTTGTTAATTACATTCTACAAATACCAATACATTACTAACACAGGTCAACTAATATTCATAACAAAGTTTATTTACTTTCCCCTCCCTCTCCCCCTACCCCCACCACCCATATTCCCCCTTCCCATTCTTTCACAAATGCTCACTAATTACGATCACCGCTTTTCGCCCCATTCCTCCCTCTCCTTATTCCCTTTTCCCTCGTATTCCATCAGTTCAGCGAATCTCTGTGTAGTCCTATATTCACACCACCTTTTCCACATTTACATAAACTTCTCCATTTTATCTTCTCCACTATGGTATAGCTCTTCTTTCTTCTAAATATATTCTACCCTCTTTATCCAGTCTTTAACTTTAGGTGGTTCCTGTGACTTGCTGCATCTTCTAATGCACATTATGAGAAGCTCACAGTGTGCAGTGATATCAGAAGTGTATTTTCAGTACAGGAGAGGAGCAGTACAACTGTGCAAGACTGAAAAGAAGGCTGAGGTCAGTTTGTGAAGAAAGCTGAATTTCATTAATACTTTTGTAGGAAAAATATACTGTATGGGGGTTGATTTACTAAAAACAAAGAGACCGAGCACTCTGCAAGTGCAGTTGCTCCAGGGCAGGGGCGGACTGACAACTCATGGGGCCCCCAGGCAATAGGGGATCATAGGGCCCCTGTGTCCTTGCCCAAACTCAAAAAAAGCATATAAAAGGTACCAGGGGCATTTCATGGGACCCCCTACTGACCCCGGGCCCTCGGGCAGTGCCCGAGTTCTCGAATGGTCAACCCGCCCCTGCTCCAGAACTTAGTAAATGAGCAGAAGCTCTGCTGTACTTCCATCATCCAAGCATGTGCAAGCAAAAATGCTGTGGTTTTTTTTTTAATTATTATTTTCCTTGCATGTGATTGGGTATTCTTTGTAAAGTGAAGGTCTACCCCATTTACTAAGCTCTGAAGCAACTGCACTTGCAATATGCACAGACTATTTGCCTTCAGTAAATCCATAATTCTAGATGTTTATGAGTTATTTACTTGTTTAGTGAAAACACAGTTGTAACATTTCCCCTTGTGATAGATGAGCTTTTTATCTGTTTCCTAATGAAAGAGATGGTTTCATATTGAGAATAATGCGTTCTGATACTTGTCTCCCTCATAGCACACATTGACTATGGGAATAATCCCAGCAATTAGAAAGCTATAATTACATATCCCTCCCTCCCAATTTACAGTTTAAGCAGCTGCCGTTGTTTAATTTAGGAACCTTTCTTATGCAAAGATTTAGATGTTATTTGTTTGATCTCTCTGTGCAAATGATTCTTTAGTTAATATGATTGTTTAGTGAGCTTAATATTCATAGATGGGGTAAGGATGAAGATTTGTACATAGCCAGCAAAGTGCTCTTGTATTCATGATATATGCATTAGTTACTTTCAGATGCAAAACATAATAGAAATATGATAACTTCTGACTCTGACAATATGTTGACTGTCTGAAAGCTGAACTCCAGGCAAACATAAAGACAAATAATAATCCTGATCTTGTATTCATGAGTACAACATTTATGTATTATTTCTTAAAAGTGTAAGTATTTGAATCGTCCTGGCATTAGCCTCTTGCAATCCCTGTAAAGCATTTCTGGGGGGGGCAGGGACATTTGCAGGGCCAGTTGGTGACAGAATATTCATAGGGTCAGTCCCCTGCACTGTAATGTAAAGGAAGACTGTGATATAAAGGGGACTGTAGTGTAAAGGACTACTGTATTGATTACAGTGCCCCTTTACAGTGCAGTCCCCTTTATATCACAGTGACCCTTTACATTACAGTGCTCCTAGAGATCTAATCACAGTGCCTCCTATATATATTCAAAGAGATGGCCCAATCCTGCAAAGAGACATTCCAATCTAGCACAGAGACATCCCCATCCAGCAAAGAGACATCCAATCCACAAAGAGACGGTATGTCTCTTTGCTGGATGGGGATGTCCCTTCTTGGACTGGGGGCCTGTTTGCTGGATTGGGATGTCTCTTTGTTGGACCAAACCAAGCAAAGAGACAGTCCAGTCCAGCAAAGAGACATCCCCATCCAGCACAGAGACATTCCCATCCAGCACAGAGACATCCCCATCCAGCACAGAGACAGCCCAATCCAGAAAAGAGAGATCCCTGTCCAGCAAGGAGACATCCTGTCCAGCAAAGAGACATCCCAATCCAGCAAAGAGACAGTCCAGTCCAGCAAAGAGACATTCCCATCCAACAAAGAGACATTCCCATCCAGCACAGAGACATCCCCATCCAGCAACAAGACAGCCCAATCCAGAAAAGAGATATCCCTGTCCATCAAGGAGACATCCTGTCCAGCAAACAGACAGCCCATCCAGCAAAGATACAGCTCATCCAGCAGAGACCTCCTGCCCAGCAAAGAGACAGCTCGTCCAGCAAAGAGTCCATCCAGCAAAGAGACATCCTGCCCAGCAAAGAGACAGCTCAACCAGCAAAGAGACAGCCCATCCAGCAAAGAGATAGCCAATCTAGCAAAGAGAAAACTCAACCAGCAAAGAGACAGCCCATCCAGCAAAGAGACAGATCAACCATCAAAGAGACATCCTGTTCAGCAAAGAGACAGCCTATCCAGCAAAGAGACAGCTCAACCAGCAAAGAGACAGCCAGTTCAGCAAAGAGACAGCCCATCCAGCAAAGAGACAGCCCATTCAGCAAAGAGACAGCCCCTCCAAAACCGCTACAGAACTGTAACAGTGTGCCGGCCAGTGAAAGAGAGAGAGTCCGCCATTGTCCCTTCAGTGCGGCTGTGTGTGCAGTGGCCGACCGGGGAGGTGTCTATGTATCTTCGGTGGTGCTTCCTACTTGTCACTGGAGCAGTCACTGCCGCTCCTCCGGTCGGCCGTGCTTTAGGCATAGCCGCATAGCGGGAGGTGAGCAGCAGCCGCGGTCTATGTTATACCTGTTCAGACTGTGGTTGTTGTTTACCTCCCACTGTGTGGCCACGTCATCAACAGGCCACTCTTCTCAATCCTGGCGGCCCCGGCCCACTGGGCAAAAGTCCAATGTGCCCTATGGCCAGTCCAGGCCTGACTCAGACTTAGAGAGGGAGAAAGAGCACCGGGAGCCACTCTGTTACATTGTACTACTCATTTGCTAAAAGGGACATGCTGATAGAAGGAGAGAGCATAGAGGAGAAAAGAGCTCATCAGTCTGCTGCTTTTCCTTCACTGTTCATTTACAGGGTGGAGGAGGGACAAGACCTGCAAGTGTTACTTAAAAAAAGAAGTATGGCCAAAGCTTTTTGTGGTCATATACCCAGAATCAGCTGACAGCAGGCTAAAGCTCACTTTCAGCTGACGTCACAGGGCCACTCCAGGCTCTAGAAGGATCCTGACAATGTCTGGATTCACCCAGCTGCCTCATTGACAGTTGGCTCCAGTTCTCAGCATATTGCTGAGAGCCAAAGCCAACTATGCTCACCTCTTCTCTAGCCCAGTGTTCCAGTGAGCGCTGTAGGGGCAGAGCGGAGAGACTGACAGTCACCACCCTCTGCTCTGGGAAGACGAAGAACTGAGCTGATCGCTCAAGTTCTCAGTCTTAGAGCCAGCGCAGGACAGCTGCAGCACCACACTAATGCTGCAGCATGAAGCTGAGTACGTGTGTTTACTTTTTTTTTTATTTATGGAATCCCAAACTTCTCCTACAACTGCAGCAGAGAAAAGTCAGGTCTCCTCGCCTGCCAGACAGGGTCATGGTATTTGGCAGAACTGTGTAAACCTGAGGACCGGGTGCACAGAAAAAAAAATCCTCTGGCATGTTGAACAGCTCATGTGTGTGTGTATGTGTATTTTATTATTTGCCTGGAGTTTAACTTAAAGTGGTTGTAAACCTCAGACATGAAATATAAACAAAGCATATCCCTCTATATTGTGTACTTGTCTCAATCCAGAGCATCAAGTGTAATTTCTGTCTGCTGCCTCCTTCCTCTGCTATCAGCATGAATCACTTCTGACAAGTTTTCCTGACACCAAGAACAAAATGGTGACAGAAGAGGGCACAGTCTGTGATTGGCAGCTTCAGCTATGTTTCTGTGAGCTTTGTGAAGGGGGTGTGTCCCTTCCCTCCAATCAACTCTCAGAGCTCTCCTTGCTGCATCTAACTTCAGCTCTCTGCCCCCTGCTTTTCAGAGCTGAGATATCCTGTGTAAATCCTGCACTTTGAATGGATATAGGGAAAGACGGCTACAGATAAACAGTTACAACTCATGTTGGAGGGTTTGTTTGATCTCTGTGTATCACCTGAAGCCAGTGCTTTTGCTGGAATGGGCAAATGACTAGGAACAAAAGCACTGAAATACTTACCTTTTCTAGGGAAAATGCTGCCACAGGCTCCCTTCAGTACAGGCCATATGTATAAAAGCCCAGGGACTGGGTTACGTGTCCAATTCAGGAGACCTCACTTACAAAAAGATATTGATAAAATAGAACAAATCCAGAACCAGACAACAAAAATTGTAAAAGGTTTGAGGGATTAAACATTAGGAAAGACTTGAGGAACTTAACATGTACAGCTTGGAGGAAAGAAGGAAAAGGGGAGACATGACTGAAACCTTAAGTGCCCGTTCACATATATGCGGTTTGGATGCAGTTTGAACCATCTAATCCACATGACGTGAAATAACATTGCTTCCTATGGTGCCTGTTCACATATGTTCCGTGCACTGGTGGTGTGGATTCAGTGCGGTTTTAAAAAGAGTCATGTTCGATATCTGAGCAGTGCCTTAAGGTTCAGGTGCGGATTACAGGCTATTGACTTCTGTGGGAACCATTCCTAAACCGCATATGTGTGAACAGGATAAAATCCTGAGCTATTCCTGTCCTGAACCTGATATAAACCTGACATGAACTGCTGAACAACTACTGTATCAATTAGCTGTGGAGTCTGAGCTTCAATCCATACTGCACATGTGTGAATCAGCTCTTAGATACATGAAGGGGGTGAAGAGGGTTCAGGAGGGCAGGATTTTCAATATGAAGCCAAGATCAACAACACGGGGATATGACCCCAAACCAGCAGGAGGAAAGTTCAAAACTAATCTTAGAAAGTCTTTTTTTACTGAAAGATTAGTTGATACTTGGAATAGACTTCCAGCAGAGGCAGAGCCGGATCTAGCCTGATCTATGCGATCTGGGGGTGCAGTAAAAAAAGTCAGGGGCATAATGTCAACTTTGTGTGTGACTCACTGACTGTCTGTCACACAGTGTCACAACCTGGAAACAGTAGTATTCATTAGGATGTCATTAGATTAGGATATTTAAACCTGTTTCCCCTTATATCAGGTGTCCCTATCAGAGTTCCCCTTTACATCAACTGTCTGCATCAGAGTGCTCCCTTACATCAGGGTCCCCAAAGCAGCACTTCCTTACATTAGGGTCCCCATCAGAGTGCTCCATTACATCAGGTATCCCCATCAGAATGCTTCCTTACATCATACGCCTCCATCAGAGTGCTCCCTTAATCAAGGTCCTCATAACAGCGCTTCCGTACAGCAGGTGTCCCTATCAGAGTGTCCCCATCAGAGTGCCCCATTACATCAGGTAAGTCCCATCATAGTGCCCCTCCCTTATATGGATTGTCCCAATCAGAGTGACCCTTACATCAACTGTCTGCATCAGAGTGACCCTTACATCAACTGTCTGCATCAGAGTGCTCCCTTACATCAGGGTCCCCATCAGAGTGCCCTTTTACTCAAGTGTCCCCATCAGAGTGCCCCATTACATCAGGTAAGCCCCATCACAGTGCCCCCTTACATGGATTGTCCTAATCAGAGTGCCCCCTTACGTCAACTGTCTGCATCAGAGTGCTCCCTTACATCAAGGTCCCCATCAGAGTGCCCTTTTACTCAAGTGTCTCCATCAGAGTGCCCCATTACATCAGGTAAGTCCCATCACAGTGCCCCCTTACATGGATTGTCCCAATCAGAGTGCCCTTTACATCAACTATCTGATGGGGACCCTGATGTAAGGGAGCAGTCTGATGCAGACAGTTGATGTAAAGGGCACTCTGATTGGGACAATCCATGTAAGGAAGCACTGTGATGGGACTTACCTGATGTAATGGGGTACTCTTATGGGGACACTTGAATAAAGGGGCACTCTGATGGGGACCCTGATGTAAGGGAGCACTCTGATGCAGAGTGCCCCTTTATTCAAGTGTCCCCATAAGAGTACCCCATTACATCAAGTAAGTCCCATCACAATTCCCCCTTACATGGATTGTGCCAATCAGAGTGCCCCCTTTCATCAATTGCCCCCATCAGATTGGCCGATGGAGCAGTGGATACACAGAGATCTAGGAGGGCACAGCTAAAATCTGGGAGGGTACAGCCTACCCCAAGTCAGGCAACAGTACATGGATTCAGACATGCTTGGGGCAAAGAAGATCTATACTCAGACAAAAAAAGTTAACAAAAAAAAAAGGGCAGGCTGGACGGACAACTTGGTCCTTTTCCTGCCATCATTTTTCTATGTTTCTACCTCTGCTGATGGAGAAGATAAGCCAATCTAACTATCAGTTCCTTCAACAAATGTCACATAAACAAGTGCCTATGTATTCAGTCATGTAGGCAGCACTGAAGAGAGCATGGAACAGTGTTTCCTCCAGGAAAGCATGACTGTATGAAAATGTAGAAGTACGATCAGTGATGTGGCAGAGGTTATTGTCTCTTGGTTGAAGACGTCACTCATTACCAACTCAGAAAAAGATGAAGAGTGAAACAACTTCCAGGGTACAAATGATGTCTTCTTGGAAGTGAATGCACATCAGAATGATATAGACCAGTGGTGGAATGGAGATGTGAGAGGGGTCTGGAGATTGAATGAGGTAGCAGTGGTCAGCAGAGGAGGGAATGATGAAGTGAGGTTAATACGGTGAATGAATGCTGACATTGAAGTGGTCAATAGAGATATGAAAAGAAGTGTTGGTGGGGAGGTAGAAAAATGAGTGATGAAGCGGGGCATTCAGTAGATGAGCCATTCTCAACTAGGATTCCACAGAACCCTAAGGTTCGTCCTGAAGTTTCTAGGGATTCCTTGAGCTGTAGCTGATTGACCTCCCATTTGATAGTGCCTGCATATTTCCAGGGTCAATGTCACTTGGCAGAACCAGCAGCATGACACCAATGGTCTTTTTAGCTGTCTTTAATGGCAGCATTCTGACCACAATGTAAGGGGGCCTTTTTCTCACTGCCAATGTAAGTGGCATTTTTTCAGCTGACCGCTGATTTATTTATTTTAGCAGGGATTCCCTGAGACTTGAGTATTATTTCAAGGGTTCCTCTGGGGTTTGAAGGATGCAGTAGGTGAATTAGTATAAGTGGGAGGAGTTAAAAGGAATGAATAAATTGGGAGTGGTTAATGGCAGAATAAAGTATAAATTAAGGCTGGTCAATAAGGAAAACGAGTTCTAAAATGAGAGTGGTCAGTGCAGAATGAATGAGATGGCACTGGTCAGTAGAGGAAGGAGTGAGCAAGGTCAAAGACTCAAATGAATGCTGCAGTGGGAGTGGTCAATAGAGGAATGAATAGCAAAAGCAGAGGTAAGGTGGAAAATTACTTCTGACATAGGTGTGGTCAGTAGGTGAATTAGTATAAGTGGGAGGAGTCAGGAGGAATGAACAAAGAGGCTACAAAGTGAGAGTGGTGAATAAAGAGAATGAATGCTGAAGTTGGAGTGGCCAGTGGAGGTATAAATATCAGCAAGGGAAGGGATAGTGAGCTAAATGGACACTGGTTTGTTAAGGAATTTGAAGAATTAATTACTAAAATGGAAAACAGGGACAAACAGTGAGCTAGGACAAGTAGGGAAATGGAAATGGTCAAGGAAAGAATGAATGGAAAAGGAGGGCTGATTGAGGGAATGAATAACAGAAGTGAGTTTGGTCAATGGGGGATTGAATAACAGAAGTGGGTTTGGTCAATGGGGGAAAGAACAACAGAAGTAGAGGTGGTCAAAAGGGAAATGAATAACAAAAGTGGGAGTGGTCAGAGTAGAATTTAACCCTACATGGCTGTGGGTTTTAAGAAAACGAATAGCAAAGTGCAAGGGCTCAGAGGAAAGAGGTAGTCAATGAGAGAATGAGTATTGAAAGGATGATCTCTGGGAGGAAAGCAGTAAAATAAAATGGAAAATGTGAGAGAGGGAATGAATACTGGAGTTGGATAGAGTCAGGGAAAGACTGAGTGACAAGTGGGCAGCCCATTCAATGGTTAATAAAGAACTGAAAGTTGACTTGGACCTAGTTTATGGATTCAGGGCTAGAAGAAGTGAGGTCAAGAATGAACTATTGTAGTTGTAAAAGTTATTGGGGGAAGATATTTGGAATCAAAGAGCTTGGTGAGGTAAAGTAACCAGAACTTAGAGTTATCATCTCATTGTTTCAATATCCAATGCCCACTAACTGCTCGGTGTGTTACAGACATCAGAAGAAGTATGCAGCACTGCAGAATGATGTAGACCCCGTTCTTTGGCTTGTCTCTATCAGCCAGCTGATGCCAGCCATCATATGAGTGATCCTGATCGCACAACGACTCCCACAGGGGACGATGGGATATAGATGAGGCTTGGGTCCCTGTCCCCCTCATTTACTTCTTCCAACATCATTAATCAACTTCCCAATGAAACGACCCCCAGAGACAATGGCAATCTCCCCTCTGTTTTAAGTCTGCTTTAATTACAATCCCACCAGGAGGGCGTCCTGTGCACACGCTCTCCCCAACAGCTCTATTGTCCTGCTGGAGAGTGGACAGTGCGGGCCCTCAGGCTCTGGGGCCATGACCCAAACCCTGTGACAAAGCCGGCTTGACCCCTCTCTGCGTCCACTTGACTTAACAAAGACATGTGGCATTTTCATCTTCAAAATTATCAAACGGAGAAAGAAGCATTGGACATGTATTCCATGTAAGTCCTCCGGAGAAGGAAAGCTATTGATTGAAACTGTCAAAATGTATTGACTTTAATCCTCCAACGACTGATTATTTTAACAAAAAAACTTAACTTTATTCGCATATAATCAATACTGAGTATGGTTTGCTAACTTTTACAATAGGTATCAATGTTTTACTCTCCAGAAACAAATGTGTATTTAGAAGTATTTGTAAGTATTTAGAAATTATTATAGCGAAATTATTATATGTGCGTAATGTGCGGATGATTGTTTACACTGCAAATCCCATACTGTTTGATATGTCATGACCTCATGTACCATCTGAGGACCTCTACAACCCCCTCTAATGGATAATTTCATCTATCTATCTATCTATCTATCTATCTATCTATCCATCCATCCATCTATCTATCTATAATATTATCAGAAATCATAGCTTAAAGTGGACCTTCACTAAATCTCGTATTGCTTTGCCTCCTGCCCCTTCCCTCTCTCACAACTGAATATCTTTTTTTTTACTTTAAAGTCATTGTACAGGCCGAAGTTTTTTTTTACCATAATGCATTCTATGCAGTAAGGTAAAAACCTTCAGTGTCCAGCTCCCACCATGGCTCCCCTAATACTTACCTGAGCTTGACCTCTATCCAGCGGCTCTCCTTGGACTCTCTCCTCATTGGCTGAGACACAGCAGCAAGAGCAATTGGCTCCTGTTGCTGTCAATCACAACCAGTGTGGAGGGAGCAGGGGCAGAACTGAGCCACTGTCTGTGCGTCCATCAAACACGCATTGGCGGCTCATGAGCGAGCATGCACGCATGCCCCCCAAAGCAAGCAACTTGCTCTGGTGGCACTCAGCAAGGGGAAGGAGCCAGGAGCGCCAGCAGAGGACCTGAGAAGTGGATAATTGGGGCTGCTCTATGAAAAACCATTGCACAGAGCAGATAAGTATGGTGTGTTTATTATTTTAAAGAAAAAAATTAACCTTTATAACCACTTTAAGAGACTTTCTGTGCTACAGCTTCCACATTTCTTGCCTAGGCAAGAATGACATTTTTACCACCCTGCCCCTTCCTCTGCATAGGCACAGATGTGCTGCAGGCCTTTGGGTCCTGATGAGCTCTGTGGCACATCTACGTATATGCAGGTCTCCCCGGCACATGCTTTCTCCACACATGTGCAAAGAAAACTATTATGGAAGGATTGTAACTTTGTTGTCTTTGTACATACGTGGGAAATCTTCTACATGTGTGAAGATGTGCCAAAAGAGATCTGCCAGGACCCCAAAGCCAGGCAAAGTCCGTTGACACATCTGAGTGAAGAAATGTTGCCTGAACACCAAGGATCTCTCAAGAAGGGTCCAAAGCTTTATTCCTGTGGTCACATGATACACATAAGGCAACATTTCGGAGCCACGCAGGGCCCCACGTGAATAAAGCTTTGACCCTTCCTGAGGAATCCTTGGTGTGCTGGTGACATTTCTTCACTTGGATGGTCTACGGTTCCCAGTGGTCATTGCAGCACCCAATATTGCCGAATAGCTATTTTCAGGAAAATGTGCGTAGGGAATATTGTGTTTGGCTTTGGCACATCCATTCCATAATGGTGGTACTGCAGGGAGGTGGGCAATGCCACTAATAAAGGGGACTGGAGTTCCTCTTTGAAGGCCCATTCACTGGCAATTTAGAATCGCTGGCAGAATCGGTGTGATTCTGTCTCCAAATTGAGCTAAAATCACGGCAAAACGTGCAATGCATGTTTCAGTGCCATTCATTCTTAATAGCAACCTAAGCTTGGTGAAACTTTGCTGCGATTTTCGAACAGCAAAATGCAGAATAATCATGGCAAAATGCAGTTAAAAAGTCCTGCCAGGCTCAGAGCCAAAATTTGAGCTTCTTTGCTATGATAAACACACATAGGGCAGCTCATTCAAGTGAATGGGCAGCCCTATGTGCTGGGGGTAGGAATGTACGTTCCTGCTACACAAGAACAGGGCCTTAAAAAAGGAGAAATTTAGGCTCCCTAGCCCCCCCTTTTTTTTACCCCCACTTACCTGGTTGCAGGTCCTGCACATTGAAGGTACTAACCCGCCCACCGGATCCAGCATTGTCCTGCTGAGATTTGCTTATTCTCTGCACCCACCTTGGTCCCGCGCCGCCATCTTATTCTGTAACGTCATCGATAAGATGTCGGCTTTTCCCAGTTAAGCTGATGGTTTCACCGATGAGGTGCCACCTGGCCCCACCCCCTCCTCATTTCCCAGTGAAAGACTATACCTCCTGAGATTTGAAACAAAATATCCCAGGAAGAAATGCAGGCAAAGTGTGCATCATTCGCCTTATGTGAATGACGAGCATAGGGGGCAGGCCAGGCCTTTTAAAAAAAAAAAGGATGAAAAAAAAGCCACAATTTTTGCAGTGGAGGAGAGAAGGGGTGGATGGGAGCACGGTCGGGACAAGGGGTGGGCAGAAGGGGCGACTGCCCTGGGCGCTGTAAAACGCAGTGGTTTACTGCAAAAAGACAAAGAAAGAGCCTGGCCTAGCGCATTATCCTTAAAAGATTTATTGTAGTATAGATAAAAACATACTCACAAACACGTGATGACAATTCACATAACAAATGACAGCCACTTGGTACAATGACCGGTGGGGTCCATTGGCTATAGCCCTGCACTGGATGTGGGGCGCAGAGGGACAGTCCACTGATGGAGCGTGGAGGAGCGCTGTCTGCCAGGAGAGCGAAGGATCGGGTAAATAAAACTACTTTTCCTGTCCCCTAAATTGAAACAAGTATTTAACCTTTGCAGTGCAGGCGCAGGCCCATCACAGGGGGGGACTTAGTTTTCCCTGAGTTGGGCTTTAAAGTTTCTTTGAACTCATTTCTGTGTTTTATACCATCTATTTATTTTTAGGGAAAATAAAGGATGAAAAAAAAGCCCCAATTTTTGCAGTGGAGGAGAGAAGGGGTGGATGGGAGCAGGGCTGGGACAAGGGGTGGGCAGAAGGGGCGACTGCCCTGGGCGCAGTAAACCGCAGTGATTTATTGCAAAAAGACAAAGAAAGAGCGCACTGGCCTAGCGCATTATCCTTAAAAGATTGATTGCAGTATAGATAAAAACATACTCACAAACGTGATGACAATTCGCATAACAAATGACAGCCACTTATAATGACCGGTGGGGTCCATTGGCTATAGCCCTGCACTGCATGTGGGGCGCAGAGGGACAGTCCACTGATGGAGCGTAGGGGAGCACTGTCTACCAGGAGAGCGAAGGATCGGGTAAATAAAACTACTTTTCCTGTCCCCTAAATTGTAACAAATATTTAACCTTTGCAGTGCAGGCGCAGGCCCATCACAGAGGAGGACTTAGTTTTCCCTGAGTTGGCCTTTCTTTGAACTGATTTCTGTGCTTCATGCCATCTATGTATTTTTATAATACACAACTGAACAGGTTTTAGCCTTCCCCTACTCGACTAAGCCCTGGTTCACACCAGTGCGGCTTTGAAGTTGTGCTACTTAGCGTTCAGTGCGACTTGATTGCGGCTTGCCGACAGTCTGTGTGACTTCATCTGACAGATGTCAATGCAAGTCCCAATGAAGTCGCACAAAGGTAGTGCAGGAACCTCTTTCAAAGTCGCTGCAACTTGAGTCGCAACAATTTGAACGGTTCCATTGCTACAAATGGGATGCGACTTGTCATGCGACCTTGAACTGTCATGTTGTACTGGTGTGAATCAGGGCTAAAAGTATTTTTTTTCTTGTCCTTCGTGCTGCTATTGCAGTAAGGGAAGGAAAATCTTGCAGTACCAGATAGCAATAAAAGCCTGACAGAGGTTCTATCTTTTCCCCCACGCCATCCAAAACTAAGTAAAAAAACCAATACATTTAATGTATTCTTCCTGTAGATGTGGAGGAAACCCTTGTTTCACCCCTCTCACCCCACAAATCTTCATAGCTCTGGGCTGAAACAAGTAATGTATACTCAGTATCAAATCTCTATTGTGCGCTTTAAAATATGAGCTTGCACTTCATTTAAACAATTTATTTGTAAATGACTCCCCTCTGCTTCATAACGGAGCTGGCATATTGATGAATTGACCTCAGTGGTCATCGCGGGGTCTGGGGGACTGTGGGCAGCCTCGTGGGCCGGTCCCAGCTGTCCTGCACCTGGGTCCCAGTTATAAAGAACTACCAGACCAAATAAAGAAGGCAATAGATCATGGGGCATGGCTCTTTAAGTAAGTCGCTAATCATCCTCCACACACAATGGCTGTCTATTCTCTTTACTTTAAGCAGCTCTTCTTATAAAGTGACACCGAACATACGACACACCCCGGGAGCTGTCAGTGATTGCACCCCAACACATTCTGACAAAGCGCCCACCAGTTTTTTTTGGGGGGGGTAAAAACTTTCACTTATCCTGATTAGCTCATGAAGGCAAAATCAATGCATTGGCCCCATGTCATTGTGATTGGGGCTGATTTACAGAAGAGTCTCCTTTTTCTTTTATTTGTTTTGTTTTGTTTTGTGTGCCCTAAAAACAACAAATAAATGAGTTATCAATATACAGTTATTATTGGAGCAACACAAGTTTGGAAATGGCTGCAGAAATTTGTGTCTAGTCATTTGGCTTACAAAGAATCACAGACAGCGCATGTGAACATAGTATATGGTAAATGTATAATAAAGGGAACTGTAGATTTTTTTTTTTATATTGTAAATTTTTATTAACCTCCCTGGCGGTATGATTATTTCAGATTTTTGGTGCTGAAAGCGGTACCATTATTTTGCATGGAAATATGTAGTTTTTTTATTGTAGGTCTGTAATTTTTAGGAATAACTCACTGAAATCTGTACGAACAAGAGTCTAGTAAACATCCCGGGTATGATAAAATTTGAAACACAAAATCATAAATTATAATTTAATAAATAATCATAAAAAATAATAATATAATAATAATACATTTAAATCAATAATATAATCAAACCAAAAACACTGAAATTTGAAATATAGCGCCAAGTTCGCACATCGCTGAGCAAAGTCGCAAAATCGTTTTCAGTGTCTGATGACAAATTTCCCCCACGAATCATTATCACTCAATTCTGCAAGTGGTTCTGATTTACTATCGCTGTTCTCTAGCTGGTCTAAAACCGCTTTTGACCTAAAGGGACGCTTTTTGGACGCCATGGACTTTTCTAAGTTTCTAGGCAGAAAGAACATTCAAAATGCAGACAGGGGACAGGACAAAGCACTCGGGACAAAATGTATGTGAAATGGGTTGAAACAGCAATGTTTTATTATGTAAAATCGTTTTGAAAAAAAATGAAATTTTTTTTTAAATTTTCAAATTTCCCGCCCAGGCGGCGCCCGTACGTCCCGACGTCACAGGGACCGGAACACAGGAGCCGGATGCCGGCATCGGCCGGAGGAGATGGCCGGGGACGCTGCAGGGGACACATCGCGGGAGCGAAGGACAAGGTAAGTGCTGCAGGGACTCCCTATACAGCGCCGCATGGTAAGCCCGAGTGTAGCTCGAGGTCACCGCTTTTTGGTACAGAAACTTTACCCCGAGCTACACTCGGGAATACCGCCAGGGAGGTTAAAGGCAAAAGCCCAGTTACAACACTTTAGGTGTGAACGTTGCAGTAAGAAAAAGCCACAATCAAAATATAAGAGAACATAGACCAAAAAAAATGTGAACTACAAACAAAAAAAAAAAGTGAACATATTTTTTTTAAAGATTACAGTACATGTTAAATAGATTCATTTGATTTAAAGTTTAAACTGCTTATATTTTGCTTTGCTTCCTGCCCCCACCTTTCATTAACTTAATCAATTACATTTTTAAATTAAACCTTTCCATGTTCATCACATACATTTTATTCCCAGTGATATCATCACTGGGTCTTTGTGCTTGTCTATGCAATGCAGGCAGATCATGGCAGGTGAGAAGGGTTGGCAGGAGGCTGTACATAACTTCCTAAAAACATCAGAGCACCCTGCCTTAGTATTCCTCTCAGGAGCACTCAGTCCTGATGCAAGCAGTGGGCTGGCTCTTAGGAAGAGTTATACAAATATCAAAATGCCTTTATAGGTGAAGTGGGTTGCATCTATGAATCGAAGTGGCAGGGACAGCCAGGCTGGGGAGGAAAGAACTAGATGATGTTAAACATCTTACAGCCAGAAAATGACTCCATTTGACTGGCTGAAGCATCTAATGTACGTTGTGGGAAGCTCACAGTGTGCAGTAAAATCAAAATAAGTTATTATAGCACAGGAGGAGCCTGTACATCTGTGCAAGACTGAATGGAAGGCTGGAGGGCATTTTTAAAGTATCACTTCCCAGAAAAATTTAGACAATGGCTTCCCACATGGAAGAAAAATATATTTGAAATATATTTAAAAAATATTCTTCCCAAATATATTGAGATATATTTGAAATACTGCAAGTTCTGCCATATTGCATATATTTCAATTAAGAAAATAAAATAAAATTATATATATATATATTGTATGCTGAAATGCATTTTTTTTTATTTATTACAAAATATATGAAAAATATTTTGAAAGATATTTTTCAGATTTTTTTTAACATATAAAAAATCATTTTAACATATATTTTTACATAGATTTCTAAATGTATTCCAAAAATGTAGATTTGTGTTTTTAAAGACATACAGTATATCTGAATATGTATTTTTTTAATATATTTTGTAATAAAAACACATTTCAACATTATATATATATATATATATATATATATAAAAATATATTTTTATATACAGTATATTGAATATGGCCAAAATTGTAGTATTTCTCCATAGTGACCCAATCACTGACACTTTGGTCCACATACAAATTTAAATTAAATTTGGTCTCTCCTATTCCCCCCGGTATTTCATTTTTTGGTGATCCTACTTTTGCAGCAGCTTTTTCTTCTCCTCAACTGTTTCGTTGGTGGTATGATCGATCTCTTATCAGATTATCTGATTTTCAAAGAGGAGGATCTTACATTACCTTTGATATGCTGTGCGCACTTTTTGATATTCCCCTTCGTGAGTACCATCGTTACCGACAGATTAGACACTTTTTTGAATCACTTTTTGGCCTTATACCATCTTCTCCGATTTCCTTTTTTGAACGTACCAGCCGTGACTGTCCTAGGGGAAGGGGTCTTATTTCTAATTTTTATCACCAATCTTTGCTCTGTCTTTTTCATACACCGTCTTTATACCTACAAAAATGGGAGGAGGATAGCGGTACCACTTTTTCGGATGAGGATTGGGATTCCATGGTGGATAACATATGTAAAAGCTCTCGATCTCTTTCTGTTCGTGAGACGGCCCTTAAGGTTTTAACTAGATGGTATTATACCCCATCAAGACTACATATATTGTTCCCACAAACGTCCCCTCTATGTTTTCGGGGCTATGACCTTACAGGCACTTTGGTGCATATATTTTGGGATTGCCCATCCATATCTTTGATTTGGTGCAGGATATCCGAGGTGGCTACCTCACTGGCGGGTACCCCAGTATGCTCATCTATACAGACCTGTCTATTGGGGGCTCATATCCCAGGGGTCCCTGATGCCATTATGAGATTGATACATACTATGTGTATTGCCACTTTATGGTCTATTGCCTTACACTGGAGGTCCAATGCTGTACCTTTGGCCTCCATTCTACACAGAATTGATGCTGTAATGCTCATGGAACGCATTCACTATACTCTGCTGGATAAGATGCACTTATTTGATAAGAAATGGGAGTCATGGAGGGATTATAGACATTTATTGCATGATTAACAACATTTCCAGTGAATAATGACTGACATATACTGTTGACAGAAGTATCATTCAACCTATCTTATCATTAACGTATTTCATGTACTTGCAATCTACTTTTTTTCTGTTTCTTCTCTTTCTTACTGTAATATACTTTTCTGAATTGTACTTTTCAAAAGTGCCTTGTTTTTGCTGTAAATATTATTTGAAAATGTGCTGTTGCTTTACTGTCTACTTTCATTCAATAAAATCGTTTGTAAACAAAACAAATTTTTGTATTTCAAATATATGTCAATATATTTGGAAAGAATATTTAAAAAAAATGTTTCTAATGTATTTTTCTTCCATATGGGTCCCTCCTTGTGAATACTTAATTTTCCGAACCCTTGTCTTCCAGTGCTGCAGCAATCAGACAAGGTCTTCAACATCTGACACTTCTGGCAGTGTCGAAGGCTATGTCCAGTGGGGTTCCTCCCATCAGCCCCTACATCACTGCTAAGTTTTGTAGTGACACGGTGTCAGAAATTCTGTAAGTAGCCCTACAGAACAGACAGTGCACAGCCCACGTGTGCTTTTCTGCCTCACTGCAACAAGGAAACCAGAGTATCCGATAGATGCAGCTACACACTTATAAACACTGCCATCTACTGGTTGACGAATATAACACTACTGAATACCGATGTAGTTGTTGCATAAAATACATGAACACTGTATTCCAACACACAGGAGTCATAGGATGGAGCTGCAGTGTGTGGCAGGGGATGCAGGCATTCACTGCTCCCAGGAAAAAGGATGTTTGAGCCTGACTTGTCTGATCCTCCCCTTCTTCTACTGTCCCCAATCTATCTGCTGATAGTACAAAGCTCTAGGAGTCACTCTGCACATGCTTAATTTGGTGTGTATTGCTAGAGAGTTGTTTTTTTTTGGGAAGGTGCATGTGATCAGCACAGAGGGTTAGGTTTCATGCAGCTTCATAGGACAGACAGAGCAGAATAAAAACTCCTCCTACAAGCTTTAACAAGTGCTCAGCTGGGCACTGATCGTCACAAGACTGCTGATGAGAAAAGGTATTTAGCAGTTTATATTTACTAAAATAAATGCATTTCCATGTTGTGTGTACTGTGGGAGACCAGACATAGTGAATGCAGGGTCCGGGGTTTAGTAACACTTTAACTGCGGGCACCCAGAGTTGATAGCTTGCAGTTTCACACCTGGGTGCCCGCTGTGCATGCGTGAGCAGTGCTGCGCATTGAGAATGGGGGGGAGAGGGGGGGAAGCGGGGCGGAGAACTTCTGCTTCCAATTGCCTAGGCAGTCGGAAACAGAAGTTGGAGCAGACACCCATCAAATTCGTGTGCCCGCTCTCCACCGCTACCAAAAGGTTCCAATTCTTAAGCCGGACACTGATGGAAGTGTCGTCCCCCTTTTGGGTGGAGTTGTGTTTTAAGTTGATAATTTTGTTTCGTGATATTCGTTATGTTAGAATGATTCGTTTTAGGAATTTCATATATCCAGATTTGTTTTGTATATGCATTATTTTCAAGTCCATTCTAAATTCAACATTGAAAATTGAATTTCAAAAGACAGCTACAGTATATTTATTCTTTTATTCTATTCTATTCTATTTTTTATTCTGTCCTATTCTGTGTTATATATTCTATTGTATTCTATTCTGTTATATTCTGTTTTATTCTATTCTTATCTATTCTATGCTATAAATCAACCTATTTAACTTTTATACCTTACTGTATTTATTGCAATATGTTGCCATTTTCAATTCAAATTCATTTTAAAATTTGAATAAATTTTTTAATTTGGATTATTAATTTTGTTATAATTTAATGTGGATTAATTGAAATTCGTCACTATTGTGATTTGGAAATTCGGATACATCCGAATTGCCAAATAACTAAAATCTCGTCTGAATTTCAATTCATAAGGAAACAAATTGCACGTCTATTTATTGTTAATGGTGCCCCAAACATGGCAAGCAATAAAAAAAGTGTTTACAAACTGTGCGGTGCTTGAAGTTCAAAAAGGTG
Source organism: Staurois parvus (assembly GCF_062004578.1). Taxonomy (NCBI): domain Eukaryota; kingdom Metazoa; phylum Chordata; class Amphibia; order Anura; family Ranidae; genus Staurois; species Staurois parvus. The sequence goes on from NW_028318049.1 coordinate 306,790, forward strand.
CATGAGCTTTTTTTTTGCGTGTAGGGTGGCCCACCGAATAGGCTACCCTACAGTATGTGTGAAGCGCATACAGTGCCATGAAAAAGTTTTCATACCCCTTGAAATTTTCCACATTTTGTCATGTTACAACCAAAAGCATAAATGTATTTTATTGGGATTTTATGTGATAGACCAACACAAAGTGGCACATAATTGTGAAGTGGAGGAAAATGATAAAAGGTTTTCAACATTTCTTACAAATAAATATCTGAAAAGTGTGGAGTGCATTTGTATTCAGCCCCCTTTACTCTGATTCCCCTAACTAAAATCTAGTGGAACCAATTGCCTTCAGAAGTCACCTAATTAGTAAACAGAGTCCACCTGTGTGTCATGTAATCTCAGTATAAATACAGCTGTTCTGTGAAGCCCTCAGAGGTTTGTTAGAGAACATTAATGAACAAACAGCATCATGAAGGCCAAGGAACACACCAGACAGGTCAGGGATAAAGTTGTGGAGAATTTTAAAGCAGGGTTAGGTTATAAAAAAAAATATCCCAAGCTTTGAACATCTCGTGGAGAACTTTTCATTCCATCATCCGAAAATGGAAAGAGTATGGCAACTGCAAACCTACCAAGACATGGCCGTCCACCTAAACTGACAGGCCGGGCAAACAAAACATTAATCAGAGAAGCAACCAAGAGGTACGTTTATGAAGCAGGGACATTCACCAAACAAACATTAGTTTTATACACGTTGCAGATTCCTGTGCAGAAAAAAATCTGCATGTGATATTAATGTTGCAGTGTGAACAGGGCACATAGAGAACAATAGATTTTGTTGTGTCCTTGCCGAATTCGTGCAGAAAAACTGAAGTCTCTGCACTCTGGTGTGAACGAGCTCTGAATTCCTAATGGGACCCTGATGCATCTGTGAATGTGTGTGTTTTTTCGCACATTCTACAGAACCATGCATTTTGGTACGGTTCAATTCCTCAAAAGGGTCAGAGTCCCCGCCATCAGAATATACTCATCAGCAATGCCAGCTATAGCTGGCAGCACTGATGGAGAGAACATTTTCCAACAGGCTGCTTGTACAGAAGTCAGTCAAAAGATTGACTTTTTTACAATTAGCCTGCCCATAGATGGATCAAAATTCAGTCGGTCCCTGCTGAACTGGCCACATTTCGATCCATCTGTGTCCAGCTTTAGACAATCCCCTCAAGCTTCTCACAACAAAATTCATCGTGAATTTGGAAGAAATCTCAAATGCTTGCATGAGCCAGAAGGGGTCAGCCTATATAATTTGATGCCTTGAGGAATACTTATAAACTTTAAAAATGAGAAAATACAGTTGTATTAAAGTGTTACTAAACCCTGGACCCTGCATTCACTATATCTGTTCTCCCCGGACCCTGCATTCACTATATCTGGTCTCCCCGGACCCTGCATTCACTATATCTGGTCTCCCCGGACCCTGCATTCACTATATCTGATCTCCCAGGACCCTGCATTCACTATATCTGGTCTCCCCGGACCCTGCATTCACTATATCTGTTCTCCCCGGACCCTGCATTCACTATATCTGGTCTCCCCAGACCCTGCATTCACTATATCTGTTCTCCCCGGACCCTGCATTCACTATATCTGGTCTCCCCGGACCCTGCATTCACTATATCTGGTCTCCCCGGACCCTGCATTCACTATATCTGATCTCCCAGGACCCTGCATTCACTATATCTGCTCTCCCCAGACCCTGCATTCACTATATCTGGTCTCCCCGGACCCTACATTCACTATATCTGGTCTCCCCGGACCCTGCATTCACTATATCTGGTCTCCCCGGACCCTGCATTCACTATATCTGGTCTCCCCGGACCCTGCATTCACTATATCTGATCTCCCCAGACCCTGCATTCACTATATCTGGTCTTCTACAGTACATAGAACATGGAAATACAATTATTTTAGTAAATATAAACTGCTAAATACCTTTTCTCATCAGCAGTTAGAGCAGTCTTGTGACTTCTAACAGTGTCCAGCAGAGCACTGGTTAAAGCTTGTAGGAGTAGTTTTCATTCTCCTCTGACTGTCCTATGAGGCTGCATGACCTCAGGCTCTCTGTCTGGACAGTGCTGATTGGCCCTGTGCCAATCACATGCACTCTCCCAGAAAAAAACCCCCCACCAAACTGAGCATGTGCAGAGTGCCTCCTAGGGCTCTGTACTATCAGTAGATGGATTGGGGACAGTAGAAGAAGGGGAGAATCAGAGAAGACAGGATCAAACAGCCTTTTTACACAATGCAGAAGATTAACCCCTTAGATTTTACTGTTGTGGGTTTAGTAACACTTTAGGCATTATTAAGTCTAACTTTTAGATTGTGCCATCTTTAGCAAAAATGTCTAGAGTAAGTTGCCTGCTTTAGCACACCTTGGGGTCGAAATAGGCTTTTCACTTTGCAAGGCCACTTTTTCCTTAGCTTAGTGAAAGTGATGAAAAATCCCTTTACAAAGAATACGCAATCACACGCAAGTGAAATAAAAAAAACAAACAAACCAGTATTTTTGCTTCTACACGTTTGGATGATGGAAGTCAGAAGAGTTTCATTTCATTCACTAAGCTAAGGGAAGATTCCCTTTCAAAGTGTATATCCTATTTGCCTTTAGTTTATCAACCCCATTGTTTGGAATAGCAAGATTTTCAGTGGTGTGATGGTAGCGATGGTCAGAGAGAGTTGCTTAGTCCTCCAGAATACTCCTTTATGACCACAAGTTAAAAAACACTAACATTTGTAGGTTATCAACCTCCTCCTCCTTCCTGTCCTTGCCTAAGAGAAAATATAAAGTTGGCTATAGATGGAAAGGATTATTTTTGTGTAACTAAATCTTCATCAGATAAAAAAATTTGTTCTATCCATGCTGAGCTATGGTAAAAATTCTGCTCGTTGCAAAATGAGACATAATTGTCATCCCAATTTATATGTGTTCTGTTTAATCTCCTTAATTATTCCTTCTAACAATGGGAAGCTGAGGCCTGGGGACTTGCCTGTGACACCAACAGACCTCAGAATGTGATAATTCAATGTATTGTTAAGCAAACACTTCCCATTAACCCGTTTTACAGAGGCCTCAGTTTGGGAGTCAGCCACCCTCCGACCCTGCAGTGTTTAATAAGCTGTCGGGAACAATGGTGGCAGAGGAAGTAATTAATCCAGTGTTGAGATTATTAGATTGCAAGCTTGTGGGGAAAAGGAAAGGGGGGCAATTAATTAGCTCCATTAGAGGATATCTGCTGTATTTTCTCTGTAATAATCCTCATTATACAGAACTATGGAATACACAATCCAAATAAAAACGGTACAAAGGGTCAAACCACCACTGTACACAGAGAGTGTTCTGTTCAGGACCCAGGAGGTGACCACCGCTGGACAAGGGAGTAACCAAAGTCAAAAAATTCCGATCACTAGTGACACGGTGTGACTGCTGCTACATCCATGAAATGACCACCAATGGACATGGGAACCCATTCAAGCTACAGTCTGAAACTGAAAATGAGTAGAGCAAAGGTTGACCACTACTACATCAGGGGACTGATCACTGTGGGAGCCAGAAATTGACCACCATTGGCCACAGGATCTGACCACTATGAGAGTCAAGGACTGATGACTAGTAGACCTAAAGATTGACCACAACAACAGCCATAGAGCAATTGTGACTTCAGCCAGAAAGTTACCACCACTACAGCCAAGGTGTGACCACCATTATAGTCAGCGAGTGATAAAGTACTACATTCAAGTAATGATCCATCACAACTAGTGTATAAACACCATTATATGGATTTACCATAACTTCCATGCAACTACTGTAAAATGTTGGCATAATGATGAGTAGAGGTTCAAGATAAGAAATCAGGGAAGTCAAAAGATTTATTCACAGCCCAATGAAGAGAGGCTGGGAGAAGTATCTACCCAACAAATGTTACACAATGAAAATGGAATTATGTTGTATTACATGTTATTGCAAACTGAATTCCACAGCAGGGGAGGTTGGGGGAGCGCTTGTCATGATGTGCAAGTATGCCCAGCACACTTACACATTACAACGCACCTACCTCTTAGAGAATGCTCCTCCAAAAACCATAAATTAATATAATAGGTCAAACCTAAACAATGCTTACAATTTGTATCCAATCAGGCAGGCCCTTGCACTACATAGTTGAAGGTAAATTTAAAGGAGATTACACAGAAATTGTACAAGATAATAATGTATGGGCAGTCTACTGGAGATGAAAGTGAGACAGATAGCTTTAGAATGAGACATATAAATAAGCTGACAGACAAATGAAGAGAAGAGAAGAGGGGGAAGAGAAAGAAAGAAAGAAAGAGAGAGAGAGAGAAAGAGAGAGAAAGAAAGAAAGAAAGAAAGAAAGAAAGAAAGAAACAGATGTTTTACACCTAAGACAGCTTAACCACATTCTATCAAATGTCAGATTATTATAAATTGGTGTTAGTTTTGCTTTTACTGTAGCCTCCCTAGCGGTCTGATTACGTCCATATTTCTGTGCTCAAAGCGGTACCATTATTTTGCATGGAAATATGTAGTTTTTTTTTATTGTAGGCCTGTAATTTTTAGGAATAACTCACTAAAATCTGTCCGAACAAGAGTCTAGTAAACATCCCGGGTATGTTAAAATTTGAAACACGAAATCATAAATTATAATTTAATAAATAATCATAAAAGATAATAATATAATAATAAATTTAATTCAATAATATAATCAAACCAAAAACACTGAAATTTGAAATAGAGGACCAAGTTCGCACATCGCTGTGCAAAGTCGCAGAATCGTTTTCAGTGTCTGATGACGAATTTCCCCACAAATCATTATCACTCAATTATGCAAGTGGTTCTGATTTACTATCGCTGTTCTCTAGCTGGTCTAAAACCGCTTTTGACCTAAAGGGATGCTTTTTGGACGCTATGGACATTTCTCAGTTTCAAGGCAGAAAGAACAGTACAAATGTAGGCAGGGCGCAGGACAAAGCACTCGGGACAAAATGTATGTGAAATGGTTTGATACAGTAATGTTTTACTATGTGATTTTAGTGAATTAAGTGAATTTCACTTTTAAAATTTTCAAATTTCCCGTGAGTTCTGTCCCCGTACGTCCCGATGTTGCAGGGAATAGAACCCGGAAGACAGATGCCGGCATCGGCCGGAGGACATTGCCAGGGACACTGCAGGGTGGACATTGCGGTAGCTCAGGACAAGGTAAGTGCAGGAGAGATCCCGGAGCAGCGCTGCAGGGTATTACCGAGTGTAGCTCGGGGTTACCACTTGTGATGCTGAAACTTTACCCCGAGCTACACTCAGGAATACCTCCAGGGAGGTTAAAGAAATCAAGTCACTCCTGAAAGAGAGAGAGAGATAAAGAGAGAAAAAGAAGAGAGGAGAAGAAAAAAAAGAAAAGAAAAAAGAGAGAAAGAAAGAAAGAGAGAGAGAGAGGGGGGGGGGGAGAGAGAGAGATGGAAAGAAAGAAAGAGAGAGGGGGGAGAGAGAAAGAAAGAAAGAAAGAAAAAGAAGTAAATAAAAAGAAATGAAGAGAGAGAGAGAGAGAGAGAGAGAGAGATGGAAAGAAAGAAAGAGAAAGAGAGAGAGAGAGAGAGAGAGAGAAAGAAATAGAAAGAAAGAAATGGAAAGAAAGAAAGAAAGAAAGAAAGAAATGGAAAGAAAGAAAGAAAGAAAGAAAGAAAGAAAGAAAGAAAGAAAGAAAGAAAGAAAGAAAGAAAGAAAGAAGATGTTTTGCACCTAAGAGAGCAAAAACACATTTTATCAAATGTCAGACTATTATAAATTGGTGTTAGCTTTGGTTTTGCTTTAAAGAAGTCAAGTCACTTATGTCTGATAGGAAATATGATGGGCGATTGTGTTGAAGGTTATTGATTCGGTTTAATCCTTTTATCCCACACACTTGAACAGTAGCGAAGATCTAAAGATCTCAAAGTTCCATTTCCAGGAGGATTTGAACTGCCCTCTTCTTCTCCAGAGTATCCGATTAAAAGCAATAAATATATATGAGTGAAATGGAGAATATTTAAAGTGTCTTGCCCAGACAAAAGACGGTGACATCTCAGGTTAGGCGGTTAGGCGATCCCTGTGTGTCATTAGCAGTAAAGCATAGTGACAGGGAAGCAAATGACTGCTTACACATCAGGATAATGAGGCGATATGTAATGTAAACTGCCCAGAAGCACCCCACGTGCCTGTGTGTGTTGTGAGATGTAAAAAAGAATTACTTCACAGTCTGCACCCCACACCGCAGCTGCTTCCTCCCCAGTGGAGGAGACTGGCCTAAGGTGTTAGCGCCTCATTTAGGCTAGGCTCAGCTGGGGCCTCTGCTGATAAAAAGGTCCATAGAGGAAAGAGGGAACAAAAGACAGTCCCTGATACAGTCGGTTTTGGAACACAGGGAGATACATGAATTTGTAACAGATGCTGTGTAAGGAAGATGACAGCTATATGACCACTAGGGGACTATAAGATTTGCTTTAAATTAGATCTTTTCTTTGTGAAGTTTACTAGTCTTATCCTTCCTTATAGTCCCATAGACTCCATTTTAGTTTAAAGAGGCAAAATTAAAATCCATTTTAACAAATAATAACTTGTTAATTAGTCTTTGATCTAACAACTAGGACACAAGGGTTCAAAAGTATTCATATTCCTCATTGTTTAGGCAAATGGACATGTCAGGTTTATTACAGACATAAAACACTAATAAAACAGAGATGAAAAGTTCTACAATGTAAAGCAGGCATGGGCATTTGACATAATTACAGTATAGTCAAGATGGGTGCTCCTAAGAGAAAAGGATGACAGAAAATATCTAATCTTACCTATTATGAAGAATATTATACTTCTTTCTCCTCCAAGTCCTGACAACAAGGCACCAGATCTCAGCTGATAGAGACTATCAGCATTCGTGAGGAGCCTCTAACTGGGTGATTGTGCTTTATGTCACCCTTCAGTATAATTTGCTACCTTTCAAAAACATACAACCCTTCCTCTGATCAAAATTTTATTTTACTTTCTACTTGTGATGTGCCATACTTTTTTCAGGTGACAGATGTGGAAATGGTACAGAGGTGACTACCCTAAAGCAGTTAAGGGGCAATGTACAGTGGATCTCTTTTTTTAGGAGGATTCTGGGCATAACTCAACACCAAAAGCACTGGTGCTGGATCAGTAAGCAGGTAAGTGTGTGTGTGGAGGATATGAATATTGCAGCTGGAGCTGCTTTTTTTTTATTAACTAGTGCCAGGGATTGCCTTTTTTATGTTTTTGCCTAAATTAAATTTGGGCTTTAAAAATGGAGATAGGCTTACTGGTAGTTCTCTCTAGGTATCCTCCAGGACAATATCTGAGAGTAGGACTCCACTTACCAGTACAGGAAACACGACTGTCAAAACCCTTAGGACCTGCTAGTCGTTAACAGCCAGAGAACTAGCTAAAGTACAAGAAAAATCGAGTACTTGCAATATCCTAAAAGCCACTCATTGTCCAAATACAGACATATACACTGCCTTGAATTAGTATTCATACCCCTTGAAATGTTCTACATTTTGTCATATTACAGTCAAAAATGTAAATGTATTTTATTGGGATTTTATGTGATAGACCAACACAAAGCGGCACATAATTGTGAAGTGGAAGGAAAATAATAAATGGTTTTCAATATTTTTTACAAACAAATATCTGAGAAGTGTGGCGTGCATTTGTATTCAGCCCCCTTTACTCTGACAAAAATCTAGTGGAACCAATTGCCTTCCGAAGTCACCTAATTAGTAAAAAGAGTCCACCTGTGTGTAATTTATTCTCAGTATAAATACAGCTGTTCTGTCAAGCCCTCAGAGGCTTGTTAGAGAACATTACTGAGCAAACAGCATCATGAAGGCCAACTACCACACCAGACAGGTCAGGGATAAAGTTGTGGAGAAGTTTAAAGCGGGATTAAGTTATAAAAAAATATTCTAAGCTTTGGCATCTCACAGAGCACTGTTCAATCCATCATTGAAAAATGGAAAGAGTATGGCACAACTGCAAACCTACCAAAACATGGCTGTCCACCTAAACTGACAGGCCGGGCAAGGAGAGCATTAATCAGAGAAGCAGCCAAGAGGTCCATGGGAACTCTGGAGGAGCTGCAGAGATCCACAGCTCAGGTGGGAGAATCTGCCCACAGGACAACTATTAGTCGTGCACTCCACAAATCTGCCTTTATGGAAGAGTGGCAAGAAGAAAGCCATTGTTGAAAGAAAGCCATAAGAAGTCCCGTTTGCAGTTTGTGAGAAGCCATGTTGGGGACACAGCAAATGTGGAAGAAGGGGCTCTGGTCAGATGAGACCAAAATGGAACTTTTTGGTATAAAAGCAAAATACTATCTGTGGCGGAAAACTAAGGGTTCACACTTGACTGTTTTACCAACGCTTGCCAAACGCCCCTATAGCGTTTGGCAAGCGTTGGTCCAGCGTTTGTGAAGCGTTTTTTAACGCTCGGCAAATGCTCCGCAAACGCCGCATGCGCGGTTTAGCGGCGGTTGCTAGGCGTTTGCCGAGCGTTAAAAACGCCCCACAAACGCCTATAATGAAGTTTGAATGGTGTTACCGCTGTGCAAACGCGTCGCAACCGCACCGCAAACGCCGGCCGGGCATTTGCAGAGCGGCACCATAGACTAGAATAGGAGGCTTCAACTCCTCCTGACTCAACCAGAGGCATCCGTTTTGCCGCGACGCTAACGCTCCTGTTAGAACAGCAACATGTGCTGCAATGTGCAGAATTGTCCGAGGCATTTGGGAAGCGGTAAAATTGCTTCCCAAACACCTCTCTGCTGCCTGCACACAACGCTAGTGTGAACGTAGCCTAACACTGCACATCACCGTGACACACCATCCTCACTGTGAAACATGGTGGTGGCAGCATCATGTTGTGGGAATGCTTTTCTTCAGCAGGGACAGGAAAGCTGGTCAGAGTTGATGAGAATATGGATGGAGCCAAATACAGGGCAATCTTAGAAGAAAACCTGTTAGAGTCTACAAAAGACTTGAGACTGGGGTGGAGGTTCCCCTTCCAGCAGGACACCAACTCTAAACATACAGCCAGAGCTACAATGGGATGGTTTAGATCAAAGCATATTCATGTGTTAGAATGGCCCAGTCAAAGTCCAGACCTAAATCCAATGGAGAATCTGTAGCAAGACTTGAAAATTCCTGTTCACAGACACTCTCCATCCAATCTGACAGAGCCGAGCTATATTACAAAGAAGAATGGGCAAAAATGTCCATTATCACAAAATTATCACAGCACCCTGCCTCAGTATTCCTCTCAAGAGCCTTCAGCCTTATGCAAGCAGTGGGACAGCTCTTGGGACTAGTTATGCAAACATCTATGGATGGATGGATGTCCATCTGGATGAGTGGGCATGCCTAGGCAGACTGAATTTGCATACAGACCATCCTAGGTAATGTCCATGTGTGATGCTGAGCCTCCATAATTGAAAGCATTGAAATGATATTAAATGAAAGGGGCAGGCTCTGTCTGACTTGCTGCATGTTAGCAGGTGCAGTTGGCTAGTCTGCCACTAGGTGGCTCTATCCCAAAATAGTGTGCTAAAGGGAATTATGTAAATGGGTGTTAGGCCCCTTTTAGTGGAAACCTTCCTGTTGTGATGTAGTGGGCGGAGTTAGTGCCTATATAAATGCCAGGATGCAATGATGGCATTTATATGGACAACCCAGAGCCAAACACCCCAGAGCTATTTGGATGTAGTCAACTACTGCCAAGGGCCCTCCATTGGGCTGAAACCCCAGCGAGGTAGTTCAACACCCAGCAAGACCAGCTGTAGTCACCCTGACTTTTTATGGTCTGTTTGGGCTGTGAGCTGGATGCTAAAGGCCTTTTAAGCCAGGTTAACAGTCCTCTGAAGTAAGTACTAGTACACCTGGGAATGAGTGGGAGTGTGCTTGGCTGGACAGATATCAATGGAGGAGACATGGGAAGAGACTGGTATACTAATTAGAGAGCCTTCATTACATTCGGTGATGGAAGCTGAATGCTGTGGCCTTTGTATACATGAAGAAGTGGTTCCAACTCTGTTGTGCTCTCAAGGAGAAAGGAGGTAAAAAGAGAACATGGCTTACAAATTATGTATAAAGAGAAAAAGGTGCAGCGCTAATAATGCCAATACTACTATATTAATATCAAATCAATATCTAAAAATGTACAAAAGATATTATGAATTAATTAAACGTCCCAAAGTCACACAAAGAGTGTGATATGCGAATTCTGTCGTATCTCCTTTTTTCAAGATAATTAATCCACAGGTGAACAGGAAATGAGTGAAATACGCACTTACCAGAAGTGCGTTCAATAAACGCATGAAAAGAAAATTCCTTTTTTCATCAAGTGCGTCAGGGTCCTTTGGTCTCAGGTTAGGCTACACTCTCACTAGAGATCCCTCCTGGCCGGATTCCCTGGTTCACTTCTGGGGTCCCTCCTTAAGCTTGGTTGATCTGGGGTTCCTCCTTAAGCTTGATACCTTCTGGAGTCCCTCCTTACGCTTGGTACTAGAAGGGTAGTGCTCATAAAGAGCAATAAGGGACATCCCATAGCGTGATACTGCATAAAAAGCTTTATTTCCAAATATATATAAAGTAAACAGGCAAAAGTACTGACCGCAAGAATAAAGTGTTGGCCACCAGCGGTGGCTTAGATGTCCATGTGCTGTAGCCCCCCTTGACGCGTTTCGTGCAATGCACTTTGTCAAAAGGGTCCAAAAGTTCCTGTTCACCTGTGGATTAATTATCTTGAAAAAAGGAGATACGACAGAATTCACATATCAAACTCTTTGTGTGACTTTGGGACGTTTAATTAATCCATAATATCTTTTGTACATTTTTAGATATTGATTTGATATTAATATAGTAGTATTGGCATTATTAGCGCTGCACCTTTTTCTCTTTATACTATTTTGGAAGGTTATGTTGGTTACCTTTCTAGGTGTTCTAGCAGCTTTATCTTTGCATTACAGTGGGCGCTAGCTATATAACCTATATTTACAAATTATTGGCATTCTGCACCCTAATGACAGCTAGTCTAAATGTAGCTTAGAAACATCTTTAATGAACAAAAAAGGGAGGTAGAAGAGTACGTGCCATAAATCCTCTCAGTAGGCAATACTGCTGTCCACTATGAATACATGTTAATCCAGGCCAGGAGTCATAAACACCGGCCGCAGACTGGAACCTGTAGCTGCTAGGAAGTAGAAGAACTCTGCGGAGTGCTAAGCAGAAAAGGGATGTAGACAAGGGATGATGCCACATGCTGGAGAACGCACAATAGGCGTGGATACATATTTCTGATCCAAGAAGAACACAAAGATTCTCTGAAACGCATAGCCATGTCCTCTGTTCATCCTCCAGCACAGAGGGCATGGGCGTTTAAGATAAACTTGTACTCACCAGAGGGTGTTTGCCAAACTTGAGCTTTTATGATCAGCCATATTCTCTGAAGCCGGAAATATATGTACTGGCAAAATTTTCCCTTTCAAAATGCAAAAAAAGTACAAAATAATGCAAGAGATTACATTCACTCTGGCCACTAATGGAAAGGATTATGTCTAGACTGACTGCCAATGTAAGGAATCACTACACTGACTGCTAATATAAGAGTTTACTTCAATACTGACCATCAGTGTAAGGGGCCACTTCTACTTCGACCACAAATGTAAGAGGTTACATTCACTTTGACCACCATGTAAGACAGGGGTGTCAAACTCAATTTCATTGCAGGCCACATCAGCATTATGGTTGCCATCAAAGGGCCGATTGTATCTGTAAGGCTAAATTATAAGCAGGTTGGGAACTGCTTAATAAGTTAGGTATTGGCCTAGGCTGGGTTGGGTCAAAGTGTTACTAAACCCACAACAGTAAAATCAGTCGGTATATGCAGTAAAGCAGGCTTGTTATACTCACTGTGGAACCTAAGGGGTCAATCCTCTGCATTGTGTAAAAAGGATGTTTGATCCTGTCTATTCTGATCCTCCCCTTCTTCCACTATCCTTGACTCATCTCCTGATAGAACAGAGTTTTGGGAGCAAGCTGCACGTGCTCAGATTTGTGTGTTGCTAAAAAAAAAATTTTTCTCTTGGGACGGTGCATGTGATCAGCACTGTCCAGACAGATGGTCAGGGATCCTGCAGTCTCATAGGACAGCAAGAGGAGAATGAAAACTCCTCCTACAAGCTTTACCAGTACTTTGCGGGACACTGATAGAAGTCACAAGACTGTTCTAACTGCGGATGAGAAAAGGTATTCAGCAGTTTATATTTACTAAAATAATTGCATTTCCATGTTCTGTGTACTGTGGGAGACCAGATATAGTAAATGCAGGGTCCTGGGAGACCATATATAGTGAATGCAGGGTCCTGGGAGACCAGATATAGTGAATGCAGGGTCCTGGGAGACCAGATATATGAATGCAGGGTCCTGGGAGACCAGATATAGTGAATGCAGGGTCCTGGGAGACCTGATATAGTGAATGCAGGGTCTGGGGTTTAGTAACACTTTAAGTTCACTGCTTCCGGTGCACAAGCTTTTTGGGGCTCCAGCTGGCTTACCTGTGATATAAATTGAGAGAAGACTGAGGTCCGAGAGCACCTATACTCGGGTGCTCTGGTGTGCTGCTTTGGTTCTGCTGTTCTTGTTACATTCCAGGACATGGAGAAACTGTCTCTACTACCTTCCTTACCAAGGATCCTGTTGTGCCACCAACTATGATGAAATAATGAACCATTTTTTTTATTTTTATCATGGTTGCCTTATAGTTGATCAGTAAAGGCTGTTTTCCCTTGAGCTTGGTCTTAGGCTATTCAAAAGGGTGCATAATGGTATTGGCATATCCAAAAGAACTTGGACCTAGAACGTACTATAGGGGTATGAACCATATTACATTACAGTGTCAAGTCAGCCTGTAAGGAGCAGAGAACAAAGTCCTTGCTAATGGTAACCAAGTACATGTTCATGACACTTAACAACCAGTTGAGGTATGGTACCTGGGTGAGGTATCCTCCAGTAGCGAGGGAGTCATTGTTTTAGCTTCCTCCCTAGTGATCCATCTCCCCTAGCAAACAGAATTACTGGGTCCCTCAGCCGCATGGTATGGGAGCAAAGGAGTTAACACAGGACACACATGAGATCCATGCTATTTGTCCAGCAGGATCTTATTCTGTTACTGGGAGTGAGGTATCAGAGATACACTGGCTGGTACAAGCGGCGTGGCTCAGCCAACCACTGTTAATGCAACAAGTATAAGTCATGGTGTTTAGAGCGATGGGACACCACCTAACACAACACTGCTTCATTACTATGCACTGTGAAAGCTCACCTCTGAGGCAGGAGAATGCCTTAATGTTAGACTGTACACCTGACCACAGTATCCATTTAGTCCCGGGCAATGGTGTGCGCACCCTCAGGCAAAGGCACCCTTAGTGCACGGGTGCAGTAGGAGCCACCCACAAGATGTCCAGAGCATAAGATTCCCCCCCACCATAAAATGTCAAAAGTTCCCCACACTCCTCTACATCACAGTGCACCCCAATTACCTTGTACTGCTGCCAGGAAGATGTTGGGGATGAATTTTAGAAGCAGAAAGTGCAGGGTCTGGAGGAAGGCCAGAGGAGGGCTAGAGTCAACTGCTGTATTCTGCTGAATGCTGAGACCAGGGAAGGCAGACATAAGGGGGTGCTGCTGCGGCCTCACAGAGAGGCACAGAAGCTGTAGGAGGAGTTCTGCCCTCCTCTTCGCTGCTGAGACAAGGTGGAGGCCGAGAGGAGGGTGCCACACCTGCAGGAGAAGTGCAAGGGCACATGAAATGGCCTGACAGGCTGCATTCAGCCCCCAGGCCTTGTGTTTGACACATGTGATTTAAGGGGTCTATCAAAGTAAGGGGTCACTATACTGATCACCAATATAAGTGATCACTTCTACACTGACCACAAATGTTAGGAGTCTATCTACACTGACCACCAATGTTAAAGGTTACATCTACACTGACCATCAATATAAGGGGCTATTTCTACACTGACCACCAATGTAGAAGGTCACTTCTAGACTGACCACTTGTGTAAAGGGTTACATCTACACTGACTACCAATGAAAGGGTTTACATTTACACTGACCACCAATAAAAGGGTTTATTTCTACACTGACAACCATTGTAAGGGATCACTTTTACAATGACTGCCAACCAATGGTATGGAGTTATGTCTACACTGACCACCAATGGGTCATTACAGCGGCCACAATATAAGGGGTTACATCTACACTGCTGACCATTGTAAGGGGTTACATGTACACTAACAACTAATGTTAGAGGTAATTTCTACATGGATTACCATTGTAAGGAGTCACCTTTATGCTGATCACCAATGTAAGAGGCTACATTCACACTGACCACAAATGTAAGAGGTTACATTCACAATGACCACCAAAGTAAGGGGTAGCAACCCTGGCCAACAATGTAAGGAATTTCATCTACACTAACCACCAATGTAAGGGGTTACATATACATTAACCACCAATGTACGGGGGTTACATCTACTCTAACCACAAATTTAAGAGGTTACATCTACACTAAGGGCCAGGGGGGTAACAACCAATAAGGGGTTACATCTACAGTAGCCACCAATGTAAGGGGTTACATCTACAATGTAAGGGGTTACATTTACACTAACAACCAATGTAAGGGGTTACATCTACACTAATACCCAATGTACAGGGTTACATTTAAACCAACCAACAATGTTAGGGGTAACACCTACACTAATTACCAATGTACGGGGTTACAGCCCTGGCCAAAAGCTTTGAGAATGACACAAATATTAATTTATCTGCAAGAAAACCTGTGCAGATATCAGTGCTTTGCACAAAAAGGGATTCACAAGCAAGAATATTGCTGCTACTGAGATTGCACCTAAATCAACCATTTATTGGATCATCAAGAACTTCAAGAAGAGAGGTTCAATTGTTGTGAAGAAGGCTTCAGAGTGCTCAGGAAAGTCCAGCAAGTGCCAGGATCATCTCCTGAAGTTGATTCAGCTGCAGGAGCAGGGGACCATCAGCCATGAATAAAGAATGGTACAAAAACATCCTCTGAGAGCAACTTCTCCCAACCATCCAAGAACAGTTTGGTGACGAACAATGCCTTTTCCAGCATGATGGAGCACCTTGTCATAAGGCAAAAGTGATAACTAAGTGGCTTGGGGAACAAAACATTGAAATTTTGGCTCCATAGCCAGGAAACTCCGCAGACCTTAATCCCTTTGAGAACTTGTGGTCAATCCTCAAGAGGTGTGTGAACAAAACCCCTCCCCCACAAATTCTGACAAACTGCAAGTATTAATTATGCAGGAATGGGCTGCCATCAGTCAGGATGTGACCCAGAAGTTGATTGACAGCATTCCGGGGCGAATTGCAGAGGTTTTGAAAAAGAAGGGTCAACACTGCAAATATTGACTCTTTGAGTAAATTTAATGTAATTGTCAATAAAAGCCTTTTTCACTTATGAAACACTTGTAATTATACTTCAGTATACCATAGTAACATCCGACAAAAAGATCTAAAAACACTAAAATAGCAGACTTTTGGAAAATGAATATTTGTGTCATTCTTAAAAATTTTGGCCAAAGTTGCACATTTATCCTAACCACCAATGTAAGGGATTACATCTACACTAATGACTAATGTACAGGGTTACATTTACACTAACCACCAATGTAAAGGGTTATATCTACACTGACAACAAATGTAAGGGGTACATATACACTAACAACCAATGTAAGAGGTTACATGTAGACTAACAACCAATGTAAGAGGTTATATCAACACTAACAACCAATGTAAGGGGTACATCTATGTGACGGGAGTCACTTTGGGTGGGGGGCCCATGGAACACAGCTCACTTTGGAGAGGTGGGGAGACCCCTGTCTCAGCTCCCCATATCCCTCTTATGTGTCACCCTGTACCTGTTAGGTGATCTGTCCTAATATTGGGGTGGAGGGTTGTGGATTGTTTAATGCCATGTGGTTGCATCCCATTGTTATATTGTGTGTCTTGCTTGGGAGCAAACTATTATGGGATGTATGTGTTTATGTGTATTGGCTTGGTGGGGGGTGTCTCCAGCAGCCCTCCTGATGGGACTGTCTGCTGGTGTATCTCTTGTTACTAAAGGTAGATTGCCCCGCCCTGTCTCATTATGCAGGGAGGGGGGGTTGTTCCTTTGAATGTATATATCTTGTATCTGTGTTAAAATAAAGTAGTCTATTTCCTGATTTATTTCAAGACTGGTGTTGTCTAGTCTCGTATGGTCAGCGGTGGTGTCCGTGGTCGGTGTTTGGACGGGGAAGTGGTATTATAACGGAAATACCCAAGCGCAGACTGGGACGGTTCCGTTACATTGGTGGCAAGCGGTGGGATTGTGGTTCCTGGCTGTGAACACGTCCAAACCACCACCAGCATTCAAGATCAGGAAAATAGACGTCGGTTCCCAGTGGGGATATGGACCTGGCATCAGAGTTCCCGGGGCTGCTGCGGATCGTTCTTGCAACATACCCCAGGACTGTGTCTGCGGATGAGTACCTGGAGCTCAGGCAGCAGATTCGGGTGGTGCTTTGGAGTGGAGCCCTCCAGGTTGTTGGTATGAACAAGGGCAAGTGTTATCCAACCCCAGGGGAACGTGCCAGGAACCATCAGAAGTTACGGATGCCATTCCTGGGAGAGCAACCCCAGGAGCTATGGGTGACTGAGTTGGACAGGCTGGTCCAGCAGGAGATAGAGCTGGACAACTGATATCGAGCTCTGCAATGGTACACAGAGCAGAAATATTTAGGGGTGACAACAGAATGCTCTCCGGAGGGATATGACTTTGGTGGCCCTGGATTGCTGTGGGAGAGCCTTACAGATCATTTTGTGTTTGGCGATGAAGGAGAACCTACCCTTGAGGACTTGCAAGAAGACAGAGAGGCTATGTTCGGTCTCACAGGGGTCTCAGAGCTTGAACCAGATCTGGAATACCTGCTGATAAAAGAACAGCATCTGGAAAGGGCATACAGGCAACGCTAAAACATGTTCAGCAACATGCCCAAGACTCGGCAGTGAAAATTCCAGAGACTGGGGATTTGATAGACTTCTCTGCTGAGGAAAAACAAACTGGTGAGCCTCCAGCAGAAGAGCTGGCAACAGGGCCAAACATAACTGAACTCTGCCCTGCACTGGTAACATCCTCTGGGTTCCATGGACAAGAGATGGTGAACCCCTATCCCCAGACACCAGTTCCAGAGACTGGGGATTTGATTGACTTTTCAGCTGTTGTACATCTACACTAACAACCAATGTAAGAGGTACATCTACACTAACAACCAATGTAAGAGGTTACATGTACACAAACGACCAATGAGGGAGGTTACATCAACACTAACAACCAATGTAAGGGGTACATCTACACTAACAACAAATTTAAAGGGTTACATCTACACTCCCAACCAATGCAAGGGGTACATCTACACCCCCAACCAATGCAAGGGGTACATCTACACTCCCAACCAATGCAAGGGGTACATCTACACTAACAAACAATGCAAGGGGTACATCTACACGACCAACCAGTGCAAGGGGTACATCTACACTAACAACCAATGCAAGGGGTTAGATCTACATGACCAACCAATGCAAGGGTTTACATTTATTTATTTCAGGTACTTATATAGCACCGTCAATTTACGCAGCGCTTTACATATATATATTGTACATTCACATCAGTCCCTAACCCTCAAGGGGTGTACAATCTAAGGTCCCTAACTTACATTCATACACATATTAGGGCCAATTTAGATAGGATCCAATTAACCTACCAGAATGTCTTTGGAGTGTGGGAGGAAACCGGAGTACCCGGAGGAAACCCAAGCAGGCACAGGGAGAACATGCAAACTCCAGGCAGGTGGTGCCATGGCTGCGATTCGAACCAACGACCCTAGTACTGCCAGGCGGAAGTGCTAACCATTTAGCCATTGTGCTGCCCCATCACATCTACGCGACCAACAAATGTAAGGGGTACATCTACACTAACAACCAATGCAAGGGATACATCTACACTAACAACCAATGCAAAGGGTACATCTACACTAACAACCAATGCAAGGGGTTACATCTACACAACCAACCAATGCAAGGGGTACATTTACACTACCAACCAATGCAAGGGGTACATCTACCCTAACAACCAATGCAAGAGGTTACATCTACACTAACAACAAATGCAAGGGGTACATCTACACTACCAACCAATGCAAGGGGTTACATCTACACTAAAGACCAATGTAAAAAGATACATTTACATTGACCACCATTGTAAGGGTTAACATCTACAGTGACCACCATTGTAAGGGGTTACATCTACAGTAACAACCAATGTAAGAGGTTAAATGTGCACAAACGACCAATGAGGGAGGTTACATCAACACTAACAACCAATGTAAGCGTTTACGTCTACACTAACAACAAATTTAAAGGGTTACATGTACACTTACAACCAATGCAAGGATACATCTATATTAGCAACCAATGCAAAGGGTTACATCTACACTACCAACCAATGCAAGGGGTACATCTACACTACCAACTGATGATCTTTGCTCTCTGTGTGGAAACAGTGGTCTCTCTGCAGAATTCTGTCATGCCTCCCCTGCTGATGCAATCCAATATCACTGAAATTAGCAAAGCTCATGCTCCCTGTTGATTAGACAGGTGTGCTGAATCTCTACAGAGAGACTACTGCTTCAACACAGAGAGGAATGGCCCAGCAGAATGCTGGAAGATGACAGATCTTCATTTCCTGTAGCTGACTTCAAAAGAAAACCTCTACGATTGTGTACACCTTTTGTTTTGATATGCATGGAAAGTATTTTACTGAATTAAACTGGAAGTTCAGTTAAACTTTAAAATGTTCTATAACTTACCGATCAGATTAATATCCCCTAAGCTGTAGGTACAATTAATTTTGCCAGAGGTTCCCTGCTAATTGAAAATTACTTCATGGGTTCCTCTGGGGTAAAAAAGTTGTTATAATCCTTACCCACAAAAAAAAAAATGGTCGTACATAAATGGGGGGATATTCTGATAGTTGGATGTTGATAAGGGACATCTGAATAAAACCACATACAATGGTAATTCTGATGTAATGCTGGATATTTAGGTGAAAACACTGATACAGTATATTCACCATATCAGGTGATCACACTAATAGAAAAAAACCTGGATATGTGCTTGAGAATTCCTAGTAAAAATAGTCACCTTGCTTGGGACTTTGTTTAAAAATGTTTACGGAGCAAGAAGGTCAAATTCATCTCACACATTTAAGGGGTAGGCCATCTCCCTTCTTCAGGGCTAATATGATGATTTATAGGTTAATCATGGCAGTGTTTGTTGAAAAGCTGAGGATTGATGCTAATATGTGGCTGAGTGAACTGGCAACAGTCGACTGGATCCAAGAATGATGACCATTTTTACTAGGACCTCCCAACCATAGATCCAGGACTTAATGTTCTGATGACTGATTCCTCCAGCCTAGGACCTCAACCTGGTCTACACACCATATTTTCCCATGTGTTCCCCTCCTTCAAAGAGAACACCCCGTCTTTTAGATGTACATCAAAATCAGTCTATATTATTACTGGTCCAGCTCTACCAAATATCTACCAGTTACTGAGGAAATAATAATGTCTAGCAACACTGACATAAAATTTGCATATAGAGATTACCCACTTAAGGACCAGTGACGTACTGGCACCTTGTTGGACTTTAAGTTATCATACTAGGCTGATGCCTGCAGCTGCTGCCAGATTGGTTCTACAAGCAGCGGGAGGGGACATTCTCCCCCTCCCGCGGCTCTCATGTCCAATCGCGAGATGCGAGTGATCAGGTAGCAGTTCTGTCAGTTGATCATAGAGGTGATCAAAGACAGGAACGGCTCCAATCATCTCTATGGTCTAAGAAACCAGAAGTGATGAGCATTTCATCAGTTTCGGTTTCACCGCATGGAAACAAACCCCTACTGGTTTGACAAATGCATCAGATCATACCGATCTTGATATGATCTGAGCTTTGAAGAACCTAAAAGACCCCAGATCTGTCAGTAAAGAGTACCTATCGCTGACTTTTGCTATCACAGGGGATATTTATATTCCCTGCGATACCAACAAAAGTGATCAAGAAAAGAATGTAAAGGGACAGTGTAAAAATAACAAATAAACTAAATATATAATTAAAAGA
This sequence comes from Staurois parvus, assembly GCF_062004578.1. Lineage (NCBI taxonomy): Eukaryota > Metazoa > Chordata > Amphibia > Anura > Ranidae > Staurois > Staurois parvus. Next base: position 327,142 of record NW_028318049.1, read on the forward strand.
AACTAGCGCTCCCCATCCCCCCATGTTCACACACAAAGGGGAAAGCACATGTCAGTCCCACATGCACATGTAAACAGCAATCGCACCAAACATGTGAAGTATCATCGCAAACGTCAGATTAAGGGCAGTAATTTGAGCACCAGATCTACTGTGTTAACCTAAAGTGGTAACCTGTAGAGGCTTATAAAGTGGCACATATGGATAATAAAATTTACATAGTTTGTCGCCATTGTATGGACGTGCATAATTTTAAAGTGTGACATGTTTGGTATCTATTTACTTTGCATAACATCATCTTTTATATTTTATCAAATAATTGGGTATTATATCATATTTTTGTGCATTAAAATGCAAAAAAGTGGTTTTTTTTTTGTTTGAAAAACTGCTGCGCAAATACCATGTGACATAAAAAAATTGCAACATCCACAATTTTTTTCTCGAGGGCCTCTGTTTTAAAAAAAAATATATAGAATGTTTTGGGGTTCTAAGTAATTTTCTAACAAATACTTATTTTTACATGTAAACATAAAGTGTCATAAAAGGCATGGTCTTCAAGTGGTTACTCTGAGGTCATGTTGGATGTTCATGAGGTAATGCTGATATAAATAACCAGAGTGGCTAAATTGAGGTAATGCTTTATGTCTATGAGGTAATATAATAAGTATACATATGAGGTTTATTTATCAAATTCACCCAAGATTCACACAACTAAAGTTGCCAATTGGACAGTGTTCTACTGGTCTGGGGGGTAAAAATTGGACTTGTTGCCAAATGTTATTAATAGGAAAAAACAATAGGGTCGGTATTTTTTCCCAGAAGAAGTGGCAACACTACACAACCTTCACCCCAGACTCACTCATTGCCCTAAGACAGTGGTCGGCAAGCCGCGGCTCGCGAGCCACATGCGGCTCTTTACACACTTTAATGCGGCTCTTCTGTGTGCCGGGCGCCCGCTCCCCTCCCTCCTCTCGGGCGGCCGCCCCAAAAGTCAGGACTCTGCAGCTAGCCCAGCAATGGGCAAACTACGGCCCGCGGGCCGTATACGGCCCGGCGGACCTTTTAATCCGGCCCGCGGAGCGTGATCCAAAAAAAAAACAGCCAGGGCAGCGCACTCAAATGCAATGATTGGCCAGTCTCGCTGCCACTCACATCCTGATAGCCAGTGATTGGCTGTCAGGATGTGTGTAGGCGGGGCAGCGTGACGAACGTGAGAGGAGCTAGGCTCCTCTCACAGTCCGCCCTGAAGACCGGAACACGGCGAGAAGAACGCGCGGAGCAAAGGTAAGTGAATTGACACAGGGGGGACTTGGCTTACTACTTGCTACTTACTTACTACTACTATATGAGGGATGAATTACTATAGGGGGGATGAATTACTATATGGGGGATGAATTACTATGGGGGATGAATTACTATATGGGGGATTAATTACTATAGGGGGGATGAATTACTATAGGGGGGATGAATTACTATATGGGGGATGAATTACTATATGGGGGATGAATTACTATAGCGGGGATGAATTACTATATGGGGGATGAATTACTATGGGGGATGAATTACTATATGGGGGATAAATTACTATATGGGGGATTAATTACTATATGGGGGATGAATTACTATGGGGGATGAATTACTATGGGGGATTAATTACTATAGGGGGGATGAATTACTATATGGGGGATGAATTACTATATGGGGGATGAATTACTATGGGGGATGAATTACTATGGGGGATGAATTACTATATGGGGGTGAATTACTATATGGGGGATGAATTACTATATGGGGGATGAATTACTATATGGGGGATTAATTACTATAGGGGGGATGAATTACTATATGGGGGATGAATTACTATATGGGGGATGAATTACTATGGGGGATGAATTACTATATGGGGGATGAATTACTATGGGGGATGAATTACTATATGGGGGATGAATTACTATATGGGGGATTAATTACTATGCTTACTATGGGGGAATATTACTATACTTACTATGGATGGCATGGTAGTGGCTGGGCCGGCCAGCAGCTAGTCCGGCCCCCGGGTCCAATATATGAACCCATTGCGGCTCTCAAGTCAAAAAGTTTGCCCACCCCTGAGCTAGCCTCTGTCAGTGCGCGCCCTGTGTGCAGCCCCTACGGCTGGCTCTACACAGCTCCAGTCGGGTCATGTGGTATAGGGGGGGCGTGTACCATCCTATGTATTTTCAGTTTTAAAAATGTGGCTCTCAAAATAAATTTCAATCGTGGTTTTGGCGAGATTTGGCTCAGTTGAAAAAAAAGGTTGCCCACCACTGTCCTAAGAGAACCTTTGGTGAAAATTGTGGCTGGTTATCTGTCAACTTGTTTCAGGAATTGTGGAGAATAGGGTACGTATCTGCATACATCGTGTACTCGCCCTCTAGTGAAAAAGTTTTTAGACTGACATCTTCTGTATCCTATCCCACCTATTTGGGAAATCACTTCCATCCAGATTATTATTATTATACAGTATTTATATAGCGCTAAAATGTTTGCTCAACGCTGTACATTATAGTGGGGGACAGAACATGAGACAATACAGTAACAAAACAAAACACGAGGGGGTCAAGGGCCCTGCTCTTTCGAGCTTACAATCTAGGAGGGAGGGGGTAGTGGTACAGGAGGAAGTGGCTGTGGGGGATGGAGTGGTAGGAGGAGTGGAGGAGATCGGCTGTTAGGTGAGAGCGGGCTAGGCTTCCCTGAAGAGATGGGTTTTCAGGGTGCGCCGAAAGGTGAGGAGGGTAGGTGACAGTCTGATGGATTGGGGTAGTGAGTTCCAGAGGATGGGGGAAGTCCTGGAGAAGTCCTGCAGTCGGGCGTGGGAGGTGGAGACCAGGGAGCTAGAAAGTAGGAGGTCTTGTGAGGAGCGAAGAGTACGGGTTGGGTGGTATTTGGGTATCAGGTCGGTGAGGTAGTTTGGGGCAGCGTTATGAATGGCTTTGTATGTCTGTGTTAGTAATTTGAATTTAATGCGTTGGGCAAATGGGAGCCAGTGGAGGGAATGACAGAGGGGGGTGGCAGAAGCGGAGCGGTTGGTAAGGTGGATAAGTCTGGCCGCTGAGTTCAGGATAGACTGAAGCGGGGATAGTCTGTGATGAGGTAGGCCGGTGAGAAGGGAGTTGCAGTAGTCGAGTCGTGAGATAATAAGGGAGTGAACAAGTTGTTTAGTAGTGTCTGGGGTTAGGAACGTACGCAATTTGGAGATGTTGCAGAGGTGGAGCCTGCATGAATTTGCCAACGATTGGACATGGGGTTGGAAGGACAGGTTTGAGTCTAGAGTGACACCTAGGACTTTGGCTTGCGGGGTGGGACTAATGGTGGCATTGGTCGTGGATTGGAGACTGAAGGGGTGAGGTGAGAGGTGGAGAGGTAAATTTGCGTGTCATCGGCGTAGAGGTGATAGTTGAAGCCGTGGGAGTGTATCAGTTTGCCGAGGGAGGAGGTGTTGATGGAGAAGAGAAGGGGCCCGAGGACAGAGCCTTGGGGGACCCCAACAGAGATCGGGGGAGGTGGTAGAGTTATAGGTAACACTGAAGGAGCGTTGGGATAGATAGGAGGAGAGCCAGGAGAGAGCGGAGTCTCTGATGCCGAGGGAGTGTAGTTTATTAAGGAGGAGGGGTGGTCAACTGTGTCAAAGGCCGCGGAAAGGTCGAGGAGTAAGAGGACTGAGTAGTGGCCATTAGCTTTGGCGGTTAGCAGGTCATTAGTGATATTGAGTAAGGCGGTTTCGGTGGTGTGTAGGGGACGGAAGCCAGACTGTAGTGGATCGAGGAGGTTGTTGTCAGTGAGGTGGGCGCTTAGGCGAATTTAGACTAAGCGCTCAAGGAGCTTGGAAGTAAATGGCAGCAGGGAGATGGGTCTAAGGTTGTTAAAGTCGGTGGGGTCCAGGGAGGGTTTTTTGAGTATGGGAGTGATGTGCGCGTGCTTTGGGGGGGGAGGGGAATGCGCCAGTAGAGAGGGAGAGATTGAAGATGTGGGTGAGGGAGCGTAGGATGGAGGAGGAGGGTGACCGGAGGAGTTGTGTGGGGACAGGGTCAAGTGGTGAGGCGGGCTTCTGAGAAGACCTTAGTGACCTCCTCAGTGGTAGCAAGGCTGAAGGAGCGGAGTGTTGGGGAGATTATAGTGTGCGGGATGTTAGGTGTGGTGGGGGGCAGGGCGGTTGCCAGGTCAGAGGACGGGAGAGTTGATGGGGTTATAGTGGGAGGGAGGCTAGGTGGGGAGGTAGGTTGAGCATTGGCGATGTCCTTACGGATTGCGTCAATCTTATTTTGGAAGTGATTGGCAATCTCGTGGGCGGTGAGGTACTGGGTGGGGGTGGGTGGGCAGAGAGTAGGGAGTTGAAAGTGGAGAAGAGCCGGCGAGGACAGGTGGAGAGGGTGTTGATGAAGGTTACGAAGTAGGCTTGTTTGGCGGCGTGGAGGGAGGAGGAGTAGGTGAGGAAGACAGATTTGTAGAGGGAGAACACCCGAGGGGATTTGGTTTTGCACCATAATCATTCCAGCGCACGACTGCATTGTTTAAGATTTTTAGTGTGGTCATTCTGCCAGGGTTGAAGCGGTCAGGGTCTAATGCTACGTGTGGTTAGGGGTGCTAAGGAGTCTAAAGCAGCTGATAGCAAGTCGTTATACGCAGTACTGGCCAGGTCAGGGCATGACAGTGGAAGGATACTGTCGTACAGACGGTCAGCTGCAGAGTGGAGAGGGGCCGGGTTCAGGTTGCGGAGGTTATGGCTGGTGATGGTTTGACGTTTGGGGGGGGAGGTGTTTGAGGACGGGGAGATGGAGAACATAATGAGGTTGTGATCAGAGAGAGAGAAAGGGGTGTTTGTGAGGTTGTGGAGGGAGCAGAGATGGGAGAAAACGAGGTCCAGGGTGTTCCCGTCGGTGTGGGTGGAGGACTGTGTGCACTGTGTGAGTACAAAGGAAGAGGTTAAGTGGAGGAGTTGGGATGTAGCCGGGTTGTTGACATTGATAAGGATATTGAAGTCTCCAAGGATAATGGTGGGTAGCTCAGAGGAGAGGAAGAAGGGCAGCCAGGTGGAAAAATCCTCAAGGAAGCGGGTACGGGTCCAGGAGGCCGATAGATTACTGCAATCCTCAAAGGGGTGGGGGAGAAGAGTCGGATGCAGTGGGCTTCGAAGGAGGAGAAGGATAGAGAGGGGGGGTTTGGGAGGACCTGGAAGGTGGTCAGTGGTGACAAGAGCATGCCGACCCCACCACCTCTACGACCGCTCGGTCTGGGTGCTTGGATCCAGGTTTCGGTGACCGCTAGGAGGTTGAGGGAGTGGGAGATAAAGAGGTCATGGATGGCGGTGAGCTTGTTGCAAACCGATCGGGCATTCAGGAGTGCAACCGCGAGTGGAGGGGTGGATGCGGGGAGGAGGGGGACAGGTATAAGGTTGAGGGGGTTGTGGCGGTTTGTGGGAGTAGTAGGGTGCCTAGTGGGTGAGTGAGGTGGTGAGGGACCAGGGTTTGGGGAGATATCCCCAGAGGTTAGGAGAAGAAGAAGGGTGAGGAAAGTAAGATGGGAGTGGGATGTACACGAGCGCACATGCCTTCCAGTCCTGGTGTTTGGGTAAGCAGGAGAGTGAAGTATCAGCAGGAGGTGTTAAGAGCAGTAGTAGGGAGATGGTAGCAGTGCGGGTGAGATTTTGCGGTGGAGCAGAGGGGTAAAGAAATTAGATTTCTCAGTTGGATTTAGGTCTGGATTGTGACTGGGCCATTCTAACACATGAATGTGCTTTGATCTAAATCATTCAATTGTAGCTCTGGCTGGATGTTTCGGGTCGTTATCCTGCTGGAAGGTGAACCTCCGCCCCAGTCTCAAGTCTTTTGCAGACTCTAACAGGTTTTATAGATTGCCTTGTATTTGGCTCCATCCATCTTCCCATCAACTCTGACCAGCTTCTCTGTCCCTGCTGAAGAAAAGCATCCTCACAACACGATGCTGCCACCACCATGTTTCACAGTGGGGATGGTGTGTTCAGGGTGATGTGCAGTCTTAGTTTTCCGTCACACATAGAATTTTACTTTTAGGTCAAAAAGTTCAATTTGACCAGAGCACCTTCTTCCACGTTTGCTGTGTCCCCACATGGCTTCTCACAAACTGGACTTCTTGGCTGTTCAGTATTTCTGGTTTTTACCAATATCACCTCATAAATATCCATGTTTATATCAGAATAATCCCCGGTATGCGTGTTATAACAGTATTATTTATTTATTTATTTCAGGTACTTATATAGCGCCATCAATTTACACAGCGCTTTACAAATATATTGTACATTCACATCAGTCCCTAACCCTCAAGGGGTGTACAATCTAAGGTCCCTAACTCACATTCATACATACACATACTAGGGCCAATTTAGACATGAGCCAATTAACCTACCAGAATGTCTTTGGAGTGTGGGAGGAAACTGGAGTACCCCGAGGAAACCCACGCAGGCACAGGGAGAACATGCAAACTCCAGGCAGGTGGTGCCACGGTTGGGATTCGAACCGGCGACCCTAGTACTGCCAGGCAGAAGTGCTAACCACTTAGCCACTGTGCTGCCCACTTTAGAGATGAGATAACTTCAGCATACAGTAAACCTGTATATCAGAATTTGATATGATCAATTACCTCATACATGTTTCTTTACCTTAATAGATGTTGATGAGGAAATTGGGGATAAATTATACATATATGGATTACACAGATGTCATGTAATATGTCTCTGAGGTATAACCAAATGTATTTTTTTATATGTAAAGTTGTGTATTTATGAGGTGATATTGGTATAAATCCAGATATGCTGATTTTTTTGATATACCGTAGGATGTTTATAAGGTGATATTGGGAAGCATACAGGATTATTCTGCAGTAATAATAGGTGTTTATGAGGTGCATGATCATATAAAGTCCCCACTGATTGCACTGACATCTTACAGCAAGTCTCTGGGGTAAAAAGGATATATTATTACTATTACAGGTACTTTTATAGAGCCGTCAATTTACGCAGCACTTTACATATATATTTATATTGTACATTTACATCAGTCCCTAAACCTCAAGGAGTGTAAAATCTAAGGTCCCTAACTTACATTCATACATACACATACTAGGGCCACTTTAGACAGGAGCCAATTCACCTACCTTCATGTCTATGGAGTGTGGGAGGAAACCGGTGTACCCGGAGGAAACCCACACAGGGAGAACATGCAAACTCCAGGCAGGTGGTGCTGTAGTTGGGATTCGAACCAACAACCCTAGTACTGCCAGGTGTAAATATAAATATTTATAAGATGATAACATATTATTAATATGTTCCATCAACTCAAGACCTAGTGACTTGATGAATAAGAGCACTAAAAAAAAGTTGGCTTTGTGCTAGTCTGGCGAGATCTTCCAATGTCATCCCCACAAATGCAGTCAATGTGTCCAACCACCTAGTAGTCAGTCTCCCTCGCCTAGTTCCTCTGATCTTCCCAAACATTATTTCCTTCTCCAGTGTTCTCTCTCTTCTGACATTGTGACCAAAAAAGGACAGTTGCAACTTCATCATTTGGGCTTCTAGTGACGTAGCTGGTTTGAGCTCTTCCAAAATTGGTCTATTATTTCATTGGGCTGTCCACGGCACACATAAAATTCTTCTCCAGCACCAGCTCAAATTAGTTGATCTTCTTTCTATCGTGTTTAGTGTCCAGCATTCACAGCAGTAAAGGACAAATGAGAAAATTAGAGTGTACTTTCTTTGCATTTGAAAACTTTATTGAGAACCTTCATTGCGTAGCTACCAAGTGCAATTCTGCGGAATATTCCCTCACTGCTGGTTGCTTCCTTGTTTATGACAGAGCCTAGGAGATTAAAATGCTTCACAACTTCTCTTCTGTCACTGTCAAGTCCAAGATTGTCGTAATTTTCGTGTTCATGATCTTCGTCTTGTTTACAGTGCTTTGGAAAAGTATTCATACCCCTTGAAATTTTCCACATCTTCTCACATTACAACGAAAAATATAAATGTATTTTATGTGATAGACCAACACAAAGTGGCACATAATTGTGAAGTGGAAAGAAATTTATAAATGTCTTTTAACATTTTTTACAAATAAATATGTGAAAAGTGTGGCGTGCATTTGTATTCAGCCCCCTTTACTCTGATACACCTAACTAAAATCTAGTGGAACCAACTGCCTTCAGAAGTCACCTAATTAGTAAATAGAGTCCACCTGTGTGTCATGTAATCTCAGTATAAATACAGCTGTTCTGTGAAGCCCTCAGAGGTTTGTTAGAGAACATTAGTGAACAAACAGCATCATGGAGGCCAAAGGACACACCAGACAGGTCAGGGATAAAGTTGTGAAGACATTTAAAGCAGGGTTAGGTTATAAAAAAAATATCCCAAGCGTTGAACATCTCACGGAGCACTGTTCAATCCATCATCCGAAAATGGAAAGAGTATGGCACAACTGCAAACCTACCAAGACATGGCCGTCCACCTAAACTGACAGGTCGGGCAAGGAGAACATTCATCAGAGAAGCAGCCAAGAGGTCCATGGTAACTCTGGAGGAGCTGAAGAGATCCACAGCTCAGGTGGAAAAATCTGCCCACAGGACAACTGTTAGTCGTGCACTCCACAAATTTGCCTTTATGGAAGAATGGCAAGAAAGCCATTGTTGAAAGAAAGCCATAAGAAGTCCTGTTTGCAAGAAGCCATGAGGGGGACACAGCAAACATGTGGAAGAAGGTGCTCTGGTCAGATGAGACCAAAATGAAACTTTTTGGCCTAAAAGCAAAATGCTATGTGTGGTGGAAAACTAACACTGCCCATCACCCTGAACACACCATCCCCACCGTGAAACATGGTGGTGGCAGCATCATGTTGTGGGGATGCTTTTCTTCAGCAGGGACAGGGAAGCTGGTCAGAGTTGATGGGAAGATGATGGAGCCAAATACAGGGCAATCTTAGAAGAAAGCCTGTTAGAATCTGCAAAAGACTTGAGACTGGGGCGGAGGTTCACCTTCCAGCAGGACAACGACCCGAAACATCCAGCCAGAGCTACAATGGAATGGTTTAGATCAAAGCATATTCATGTGTTAGAATGGCCCAGTCACAGTCCAGACCTAAATCCAATGGAGAATCTGTGGCAAGACTTGAAAATTGCTGTTCACAGACGCTCTCCATCCAATCTGACAGAGCTTGAGATATTGTGCAAAGAAGAATGGGCAGAAATGTCCCTCTCTAGATGTGCAAAGCTGGTAGAGACATCCCCAAAAAGACTTGCAGCTGGAATTGCAGCCAAAGGGGGTCCTACAAAGTATTGACTCCGGGGGGCTGAATACAAATGCCGCCACACTTCACAGATTTATTTGTAAAAATTGTTGAAATCCATTTCTCATTTTCTTTCCACTTCACAATTATGTGCCACTTTGTGTTGGTCTATCACATAAAATCCCAATAAAATACATTTATGTTTTTGGTTGTAACATGACAAGATGGGGAACATTCCAAGGGGTATGAATACTTTTTGGAGGCACTGTAAGTACGCCCGTGTGAACATTGTGAGGTGATAACAGACCTCTATGAGGTAATCGGTGACACGGACATCACACACAGAGATCACACACACGGATTACACTGATAAGCTCTCTGAGGTAATACAGATATAAAACTGATATTTATGAGGTAATATTGGTATACAAGCAGATCTATTGATTCTGTCGGCTGTCTATGGGGTGGAATTGATATCCAGGCACTGCGGGTAATATTAGACGTCTATGAGGTGATCGGTGATATAAATCCCCCATATACAGGTCACCCTGCGGTCCCAGGCAGGCGGGGGTCACCCTGCAGGAAGGGCTATGGTGGATGGCAGCGATATAAAGGACACGAGTGTATTGGCGGGAGAATTGTTTTGGGGTTCCGAGTATCCCCGGGACCTCCCCCGGCCATCCTGGTCCTCACCTCCCCTCTATCCTCCCCCCTCCATCCTCCTGGCGGTTCTCTTTGGTCTGGCAGTGATAGGCCCGGCCCCGCCCCCTCCGAATACGTCACTTCCGGCCGCACACAAGGGGGAAGATGGCGGCGCCCTGTAATTCGGAGCTTCCGTCCGAGGCTTCGTCTTGTCTGAAAATCCCGAAGAGCGAGCTTTTATCGCCGGCCTCTCCGGGCCTGAGCGATGGGCAGCGCTCCCTGTCCAACCCGTCCACCCCGAGCCGCTCCTCCCCGCTCACTGCCGGCGTGACAGGCGGCCCTGCCCCCTCCCCCTCTGTCTCCTTCTCCACCGCCTGCCGCGGCATGTCGTGGACCCCCGCCGAGACCAACGCGCTCATCGCCGTGTGGGGCAACGAGAGGCTGGTGGAGGCCCGCTACCAGCAGCTGGAGGGAGCCGGCACCATCTTCGGCACCAAAGCCCCGGGGCCCGCCATGTACGACCGGGTGTCCCGGGCCCTGGCCGAGCTGGGCTACGAGAGGACCCCCAGCCAGTGCCGCGAGAGGATGAAGGTACCGCCCCTCCCCCCACACATCTGTACTGCTACCACCCCTCCCCCCCACACATCTGTACTGCTACCACCCCTCCCCCATCCCATCTGTAATACCCACCAGGGTTGGCCAGCCAAAGGAGGAAGGGACCCCCATAGTACCCTATGCTATCCCCTCCCCCACCGCACCCCTATGCTATCCCCTCCCCCACCGCACCCCTATGCTATCCCCTCCCCCACCGCACCCCTATGCTATCCCCTCCCCCACCGCACCCCTATGCTACCCCCTCCCCCACAGTACCGCTATGCTACCCCCTCCCCCCTATAGTACCGCTATTCTATCCCCTCCCCCCTATAGTACCCCTATGCTATCCCCTCCCCCCTATAGTACCCCTATGCTATCCCCTCCCCCCTATAGTACCCCTATGCTATCCCCTCCCCCCATAGTACCCCTATGCTATCCCCCTTCCCCCTATAGTACCCCTATGCTATCCCCTCCCCCCATAGTACCCCTATGCTATCCCCCTTCCCCCTATAGTACCCCTATGCTATCCCCTCCCCCCATAGTACCCCTATGCTATCCCCTCGCCCCATAGTACCCCTATGCTATAAATTCCCCCCTTAGTACCTCTTTAAACAGTGAATGTTGCACGCTTTTATAAACAACAAACCAAATCATGACAAACAATAAACGGGAGTGAATCCAACATTACAATTCTGCACAAACCCCTATCTCTTATACGGCATATTGAATAAATGAAGTGAACCAATTCAGTGCTACAAGTGGAAACTCTACCTGAAATCAAATGTGATACAAAATACAAAAATGAATAATATTTATAATAATTATATACTTAAAGAAAACAAAAATAAGTCCAAAAAATTGATGTGTGTTTTCTTCTTAGTGACACTTTTCCTTCTATAATCACCAAGTGCTTCAGTCACAAATGTGCGTCCGTCCACCACCAGATGTCTGCTCACCTCCAGCACTGTGACCTCACATAATACTGTGTTCTGGTCTGACTGCACTTGTGGTCCCACAATGGACTGTGACGACCACTTGATGGATGATCAGTTGTAATCCCCACCTCGTTCTCCTCCTTTTTCGTTTTAGTCCGATTAGGATAGAATATGCATCCCTTCAGAAGATGTGCCTCAATTATCTACAACAAAATGGCGCTGTGGTCTCTCTATATATGGCCGATTAGCGTCGTACAGTTCATTCATGTTCCCCTTGAGAACGCCATGTGATGAGTGACGAAATGCGTTGGGTAGGAGCCTTGGATGACGTCACGACGCAACACGGAGTCAGTGATCACTGCAGAGTTAGTGCACACTGGTTGCAATACGCTTGCACCGGAGGATACATTGCCGTCCAGGCCGGTAAGCATAGCGGCACCAGCGGTGGATGTTATTCCTTATATTGGAAGGTTGTCAGTGTCGGAGCGCACACTGCTGTAGGCAGAGACAGCTGACTCTTCACGGCACAGTTTTCTCAGATTGCCAAGCTATTATAACCAAAAGCAGTACACACCTCGTGCGGTGAGGCACCATTTGCATGTGAGTCTGCATTTGTATATTATTTTTGATATTAAAATGTTATAAAGCTTTGCGCACTATGTGGAGTCTTTTTATTGGTGAGGTGAATTGGTGGTGAGATCTAACATCCCGAACGAGGTGGGGATTAAAACTGATCATCAAGTGGTCTTCAGAGTCCATTGTGGGACCACAAGGGCAGTCAGACCAGGACACAGTATTATGTGAGGTCACAGTGCTGGAGGTGAGCAGACATCTGGTGGTGGAAGGACGCACGTTTGTGACTGAAGAACTTGGTGATTATAGAAGGAAAAGAGTCACTAAGAAGAAAACTTTTTTTTGGACTTATTTTTTGTTTTTTTAACCACTTGCCTACCAGGCACTTATACCCCCTTTCAGCCCAGGCCAATTTTCAGCTTTCAGCGCTGTCGCAATGACAGTTGCACGGTCATGCAACACTATACCCATATGACATTTTTATCATTTTTTTTCACACAAATAGAGCTTTCGTTTGGTATTTAATCCCCGTTGGGTGTATATTTTTTGTGCTATAAACAAAAAAAAAAAAACAAAAAAAAATTTTTTCTTTGTTTTCTATTATAAAAGTTTTCAAACAGGTAATTTTTCTCCTTCACTGATGTGCGTTGATGAGGCTGCACTGATAGTCAGCACTGATGGGCATTGAAAGGCACAGGTGGGTGGCACTGCTGGGCACTGATCATCAGTGCCGATCTGTTTTCTGACAATTGCCGGTTATCGGCAGGACTTTCCTCACGCTGTGACAGCATGAGGAACGTGCAGCCAACAACCGGCAACTGCATTTACCGGGTGATCTGTGTAATTGGACACAGCTGATCACGTGGTAAGAGGACGCTGTGATTGACCTTTTACCACATCGCCAGGGCTGGTTCTGGGAGCACATCATATGATGCCCTCCCAGAACTGGACAACCGTGCTGTAACCATCTTTCGGCCATAGCCCGGTTGTCAAGTGGTTAAGTATATAATTATTCTAAAAAATATATATATATATTTTTTTTGTATTTTTATCACATTTGGTTTTAGGTAGAATATCCACTTGTAGCGCTGCATTGGTTCAGTTAATTTATTCAATATGCCCGTAGTACCGCTATTCTATCCCCTCCCCCATAGTACCCCTATATTATAATCTCCCCCATAGTACCCCTATATTATAATCTCCCCCATAGTACCCCTATATTATAATCTCCCCCATAGTACCCCTATACTATAACCCCCCCATAGTACCCCTATACTATAACCCCCCCATAGTACCCCTATACTATAACCCCCCCATAGTACCCCTATACTATCCCTGCCCCCCCAATAGTACCCCTATGGTATCTCCTCTTTCCCTCCATAGTACCCCTATGCTATTACCCCCTCTTCCTCTCCATAGTACCCCTATGCTATTACCCCCTCTTCCTCTCCATAGTACCCCTATGCTATTACCCCCTCTTCCCCTCCATAGTACCCCTATGCTATTACCCCCTCTTCCTCTCCATATTACCTCTATGCTATCTCCCCACCCCCATCAAACACCCCCAGCCATTGCTACCAGAGGATGATGTTAACCCCATAGTGTCAATATACTACCTCATTCTATAGCCCATGAAGGTTCCAACATAGTACCTCTATACTGCCCCCTTCCTCCTCCGAAACCCCCAGCCAGTGCTGCCAGAGGATGACGGTACTCCTATACTACTCCTCCCTTCCATACTACCCCTTCCTCCACAACAGACTTCCCCTTCCCAGCCAGTAACACAAGATGGTGAGGATACCCCTGTACAACGTCCTCCCCCATCAGAGACCCACAACCAGTGCTTCCAGAGGATAAAGGTACCCTTATATTATTGCTCTCCCCCAGCCAGTGATGTGAGAGGATAAGGATACTCCGATAGTACCCCTGAACTAATTGCTGCCATATCTGAGACCCCCCAGGCAGTGCTGACAAATAATGAAAGTACCCTTATACTACCCCCTCCCACCACATACTACCCTTTTTCTCCATCAGATACCCCCAGGCAGTGCTATCAAGAGACGAAGTTACTGCCATGGTACCCATATACTACACCTTCCTTCCTCTGTACTACCCTTCCTCCATCAAGAGACCCAGAGCCAGGGCCACAAGTGCATGAATGTAGCTCTACATTACCCCCGGCTACTCCAATATACTCTCTCCCACATCAAAGACCCAAACCAATATGGTAAGAGGTTAAGGGTACTCCAATACCTCTCCCTCCTCAATCAAACGCCTCCAACCAGTGCTGTGAGAGGATGAAGCAGCACCCATAGCACCAAGTGCTGTTTCAGAGTTCCACAATCAGTGCTGAAGGATGAAGCTACCCCCAGAGTACACTTCTAATACCTGCCCAACATTACTGTGCCGCCTTCCATCAGAGACCACCAGCCAGTACTGTGGAAGGTTGGAGATACCCCTACCTTGTCCATATTACTATTCCTCTCCATGAAGTTACCCCCATATAACTCTGTAGTCCCCCTCCATATTGCCTGCCCCATAATAATCCTGACCAGTGCTGCAAGAAAATGAAGGTACCTCCATAGTACACCTATACTATACTTCCTTTATACTACCCCTTTCATTCTATAATATCCTCCAGCCAGTGCCACAGGAGGATGAAGTACCCCCATAGTACTATGTTCTGTAGTATCAACATTCCTGTATAATACTTCCTGTCCATGAGAGACTCCTGGCGGGAGGATGAACTTACCCCATCCATGAGATCACCAGTCAGTACCACTAGAGAATGAAGGTACCTCCATGGTAGCCTCTCGCATTGTGTTCTACCACCTTCTCCATGAAAAACTCCTACCTGGAGCTGAAAGTGGTTGAAATTACTCCTTACCTTCATCAAATGATGAAGATATCCCCAATAGTATACCTTTCCTGTACACATCCCCACAGTTCCCTTTCACCTTGTATATATAACCCCTTCTCTCCATGAGACATTCCCCCTTCCTGCCTCACCAGTGATGAGAGGTCTTAGGTACCCTTGTAGTATTTTCTCTTCTCCATCAAATACCCATAGCCAGCAGTGTGATAGGGTGAATGTACCCCCTCTCCCCTCTAGTACCCATCTCTCCACCAGAGACCCCCAACCTGTGATAATAGGATGATAATTCCCCCTACCCTATATAATACCCAACTCTTCATCACAGCTGCTCTTGTGTCTATCCTGAAAAAGGATGAGCTAACCCCACAGTATACCTTGACATTGTATAGAACCCCTTCATGAGAGACCTCCTTCCAGTAATGTGAGAGAACAAAGTACCCCCATAATGCCCCTATAATACCCTCTGCTCCATCAGAGGTCCCCAGGCAATGATGTGATAGGGTGAAGGTACCACCATAGTAACCCCCTCCACTCTAAAACATGTGCCTCTTCATCAGAGCCCCCAGCCTGTGATATGATGGGATGAATATACACCCATAGTAACCCTCCCCTGTATACTACCCTTCCCATTCATGAGACCCCAGCCAATGCCACCAGAGGATGAAAGTGTCTTGTTAGTACCCCTCCATATTGCCCTCCTATCTGTGAGACCCTCAGCCAGTGCCACCAAAGGATGAATAATCCTCTACTCTACCTTCTCTTCTGTACTACCCTCTATATCACAGACCAACAGCGGGTGCTGTGAGAGGAAGAAGGTACCCCCATAGTACACACTACATTCTTCATTACCTTCCTCATAGTACCCTGAGCCCCCCTCCATTAGACACTCCCAGTAAGTGTTATGAGAGGATGAAAGCATCTCCTCCCTGCATATTGTATACTACCTTCCTCCTATTACACCTGGTCCCTCTCAGCCCTCTCATATAGGGAAGGCAGGGTGTGAAGGAAAAGCAGGTAGGTGCAGCTGTAGAGGACACATTCAAATGAACCTGATGATTTACCCTGACAAAGATCACTTAAAGCAGAACCCCAGATTTCTTGTGGATTTGGATAGTTCATTTGGACCAAGATTGGGCAGTGGCTGTCGCATTGGGAGCATGTTACATGTTCCACCCTAAAAATGGAGGGAACATGTAACCTGTTCCCAAAGGTGAACTTATCCTTTAAGATTAAAGCGATTGGAAGTGAAGTGGTGGCTGTTCAATCGTTTGTGGATTTGATTGTTTTACTCAAATGCCGCATTGATCGGATAATAAAATTGAAGTGTGTATGGCTACCGTTAGGTTTTCAGCTGCTTGTAGAAAAGCTGAAAAATGGTCTGTTGCAGCCAGTCAATGCTGGTCTATGTACACCTCCCTATGTGATGGTTGTGGTGCTGTGTGATTGGCCCAGTGCAATCAGTTACTCCTTCCTATTCTAAAGTCCCCGGGGATTTTCTTTCCTCCCAATAACAAAACGGAGCAGTGGTGATAAAAGAGGTGAATATATGTTGGAGTTTGGGTTTAAAGCATACCTGCCTGGCAAAGCATAGGCTTGCTTTATAGAGAGAGATGGCATATTCCCGTTGTTATTAACCACTTCAAGTCCAGACACTTTCACCCCCTTCCTGTCCAGGGCAATTTTCAGCTTTAAGGGCTATCACACTTTGAATGACAATTGCGCAGTCATGCAACACTGTACCCACATTAATTTTTTAGCATTTTTTTGAGACAGATAAAACTTTATTTTGGTGGTAGTTATTCACCACTGGGATTTTTATTTTTTGTTTGCTATACAAATGAAAAAGTCCAAAAATTTTGAAAAAAGTGTTTTTATAATATTTTGCAAATAAATAATATTTCATCATAAATCTTGGCCAAAATTTATTCAGTTATCTTTTTAATAAAAAAAGAAAAAAACCTAAATTAGTTTATAACCAAAAATTTAACTTTTTTTACATTTTTATTTTTTTATATTTATTTTTTTTATTTACATACTATCACCCTAGCAGTACAGTGTCACCATGGTGACACTGTACTACTTGTGGGGGGTGATGAAGATTTTTTTTTTTTTACACCGATTGCTTTTACACCTATAAAGGCTGTAAAAGCAATCATTTCTCCTTCTCTCTGGCGGCATTCTAGCAACCATTGAGAAATACTGTATGAGTTGTGATTGGTCACAGCTTGTCACATGGTACAAGGCTGTTGTGAATAGCCTTGTACCATGTGATCTCTGATCATTCACAGATTTCACACGTAGTAAGCAATGATGTCAGAAGTGACATCTTGCTTACTACTCTGCATGTGATCACTGATTGGCCAATCAGTGATCACATGATTGGGACCTCGCACAGAGGTCCCGTACGACGATCGGTGTTCCACTGTGTCCGGAGGACAGAGTGGGCACCGGATCGCGGTGCTGTGCGCTCCCAGGGAGTGCGCACAGTCCAAAATGGCGGGCGCCGTTTATGAATGGCAAACCGCCCCTGGACTGCCACCATCCGGCAATTTATATACAGCGGCCGGACGGCAAGTAGTTAAGAAAACATTAGAGAACTTAATTTGTTCCTATACTAAAGCAGGCATACATGGGTCGAATTCCAAATGATTTTTCGATCAACAACATCGTTCGTTCTGTAATCCGATTGTGCCACCAACGATTTAGAAAATCGGTTGTTTTTCATAAATTTTCCAGCATGCCCGATAAACGAAATGGGGAGGAACCACAAAAATCGGTCGGTGCCATTGCCCCACTAACAGGGCGAAAATCGTCCAGTTATTCTTAGGTCCGATTTTCGAACACAAAATCATTTGAAAATCGACTCTTGTATAGCCGGCCTTAAAATATATTGGAAGGTTTATCCACCGATGAATTCACTTGGAGGAGGTAACGTCTGTACAGATGCATAGGAGATATATTTAAGTCCCAAGTATTGCAGTGCATTCCTTTGCATTGTGTTTTCCACCAGTTCATCCTTGTTCTGGATCTAGGAAGGTAACTAAAACTGTCAGTATTGGTGTAGGCTCTACAACCAGGATATTCAAGATGTCGTGGATTAAACTATCCAATAAATGAGACTGTGGTCTTTCATACTAGGGTTCAATAGTGACCTTTCAAGAGTCCTTCCCTAGACCTTTTCAAGGCCTTTTGTGTTACCGTATAATTCAGAGGTCTCATCCTGTTAGATGCCGTAACAATGGACAACCACCATATAGTCCCAGATGATGGTCTTACCTGGGAGTTAATTCTGCTCAATGCTCAACTAATGGAGGGGGCGGGGGTCACACACTTGGTACCATTGTCGTAGTTCATGCACATGTATTGTAGAGTATTGATCCATTTGAGAAGCTGATATTTTGAGAAACACCGTGCAGTTCTTATTCAACTGAACTTGAACAAAAAGTAGGAAACTGTCTCTCCTGAGCAGGGAGCAATGTTGGCAGGCGGTTTTTCTCAGACGATTTAAAGCAAATCTGCACTTTGCCTATTGAGGGTAAAGCAAATATATGTTAGGTCTCTCCCCTTCTACTCATACATTTGCTTCTCTTCAATTCTGTTCACTGCCAAAAGGCAAAGAAAATACCTGGTACTTGCAGAGGTACAAGGCTACATGTACACTGGAACTGCCATAGACCCTAACTGTACCGGCAGTGGTAAAACGCTAAGTGCAGCAAAAACTTTTACAAAGGTTACTTTGGTTACCCACTTTTAGCGCTTGGACATTCATTTCATTTACCGGAGTACATGCCCTTGAAATGAATAAACGCCCAAGCTCTAAATGCGGTGCTTAACCACTTGCCCTCCTGAGGATTTACCCCCCTTACTGACCAGGCCATTTTTTGTGATATGGCTCTGTTACTTTAACTGACAATTGCGCAGTCATGCAATGCTGCACCCAAATTAAATTTATGTCCTTTTTTTCCCAAAAATAGAGCTTTCATTTGGTGGTATTTGATCGACTGCATTTTTAAATTTTTTGCGCTATAGAAAAAAAAAAAAAGACCGACAATTTTGAGAAAAAAAAAAAACAATATTCTTGACTTTTTACTATTAAAACATGTCCAGTGAAAAATTTTTACAAAATCAATATCTTCTGCCACATGTCTTTCTTGGGGAAAAAAATCGCATATATATATATATATATATATATATATATATATAAAATATATGTGTGTGTATAGATAGATATAGCTATATATATATATATATATATATATATATATATATGTGTGTATATATATGTATATGTGTGTATATATATATATATATATATAGTGTGTGTATATATAGTAATGATCAGCGATGGGCATTCTGACACTGGGGGGGACCTGACTGTCACTGACAACCCCAGTGACACCAATACAGTGATAATGAGAAGTACTGACACTGTACTAATGGCACTGGGCAGCAGGGGGTTAACATGTGGGGCGATCAAATGGTTAACTGTGTGCTGTTTTGCTGTGTGCTGTGTATGTGCTTTACTGTGTAAGCACATTGCTTTGTATTGCTATGCTATGTAGAGTAATACAAAGCAATGTGCAGGAGCTGACAGGGAGAGATGTTTACATACAGGTCTCTCCCCCCGTCATTGATACACAGCGATAGCCGGCGGGGAATCAATGGCAGGGACTGATTGATCGACAGGTGAGGCCACCAAAGGCGGCACGGGTAGGGTGTGCACACCCCTGCCGCCCTGTAGCAGTATTTCTGCTATAGGGTGGCGGGAAAGCGGTTAAAATCATTGTTGCCACTGTTGGCGTTTATTGGCCAAAACGTTCCTCTCCTGAACGCAATTCTAATGCATTCAGGGCAGGGACATTTAACTGCCCCTAAACTCTGTTAAAAGGCTGTGTGTGCATGGACACATAGGCTTTTACTGAGTTGAGTTCAGGGCCTTGGGAAAAAACAAAAACGCCAAAAGCTCCTAAGCTCACATTTAGGAGCAGCAGTGTACATGAGGCTTTAGGGTTTGTCCACAGTTCCAGCCGCAAGTAGGAATAAGCCCCTACAGAGCTGGGCCAAATTGTGCGACTCTAGTGTACACAGGACTTTCCTTTTCTGATGGTTGAATGGCACAGTAGAGGTGTGTGAGCACAGCACAGGTCACTTTAGTTATTACTATTAAAGGTCATTCTACAAATGTTATAATGCTTAGAATGTTACACCATGCCCCCCCAACCCCCCCCCCCCCCGACCCGTTACATTAAGCCTTCCTGGGATTATACTTGCCTTCATACTTCAAGGTTCCATCCAGCTCCTTTTCATGCTGCTCATGTACTATGTGGTGCCATTTATTCCTGTAGGTAAGTTGTTGGAGGACACCATGGGTTGGTTTACTAAAGGTAAACACTCAGCACTTTGTAAAGGGCATTTTCCTCAGATGTTAATGAATGTATTAAAGCTCTGCTAACTTCTATGGTTCAATCATGCAAGCAAAAAAAAATAAATGTTTCCCCATACATGTGATTGGGTATTCTTTACAAAGTGGAATTTCACCACATTCACTAAGCTCTGGGGAAAATTCACTTGCCAAGATGCCCATCCCTTACAAAGTGAACTGCCTACTTGCCTTTAGTAATGAGTACAATTTATCCAAAGGGATGGGGCCAAGGCACTCCTACAGAGTATGAAGAGCCAGGGCTCCAGCTTTGGTTGGAGGAAAGAGTGCTGGAAATGGGACTAAATGTGGTGTTCCAGGTGGACTGTCTCTAGGGAGGTGGGGTGTTTGTTAAAGGACAACACCTATAAAAGTGACATATCTTAAAGTTTATTTCCAGTTTTGGTTGGAAAAGAACTGCCGGGTGAACTATATGCATTGCAAGGATTTAAAAACTGGCCAAACTTTTATTGTAGATTATCACATGCTTCTTACGGAGCCAAGCTATAGAAAGTCTTTGTATTATTCACACAAATACGGTTCACCTAACAATAATCACTCTAAAAAATCCTAAGTCTCCCTAGACGCAAAAGTTCCACTTTCACCCCTGAAAGTTCAAAAGTCAATATAATATTCTTTCAGTGTCTGTGATATCCTCAAAAACTTTTTATATACGTGCTCTCTGATTTAATCCACCTTCATGAAGATATTCCTTTAATCCCTGAAATCTCAAAAAAAGAAAACTCCAATATAGTGCATTATCCCACACAAATATACAAAAAACATATAATCCCCCCGTGGTTACTGACGTGTCGCCCCACTTAGTGTCCACATCTAACTGCCTGTATTAAACACCCTTACTCAATTAAAACTTGTTTATATCTCTCAATACCATATACTCCAAAACTTTGTTCCAATCCGTCTTTTCTTTCTTCAATATTTCCATGTAATCCATGGACTCATGCAGTGCGGGGTGAGCCGTGCTCCCGGGGTCTTCCTCCACTGGCGAGCCTTCAATAATAAGCACAGAGCAAGTTGCTGCTGGAATTGTCCCCTCTTGGCAGAAAAATGTATGTAAGGGTCCATACCCACCATCACAGTGCATTAACCACAGGTGTGTTAGACCATGCATGACCAGCACCATTTCTGACTGTATACCACAATATGTTAGTGAGCTGTGCTGCAAGGCACATCTATCTGGCAAGAAGCATTTCATTTCAGTACAATTCAGAATGAATGGCAGGCACTCCATCACACCAGCACATGTAATGTGTGTTGCAGTGCATTGTGGTAATGTACTAAGCATTACTATGTCCCTTCTCAAACTGATGAAAAGAGAAATAACTTTTTTTTTTCCCCCCCCAGATATTTCTTACCTAGGTGGATTCAGCATTGGTCCGATGCTGCATCTGTCCCTGCCGGCTCTAAGGATGAGAACGCAGCAATCACATGATCGCTGATCACTGAGTTCTCCTCTCCGCTCTGATCAGGGAGCGGTAACTGTCAGTCACCACTCTCTGCTCTGTTCCCCCAGCACTCACTTGCGTGCTGGGCTGTGGAGGGGGAGGCTGGCTCAGGCTCTCAGTGGCTCGCTGAGAGGCTGAGCCGGATGGATCCCGACTTCGAATTCGGGATCTTTTCCTAGCATGGACCGGCTGAGTAACATCAGCTGACAGCAGACTTCAGTCCGCTGATAACGAGTCACAGGAATGCAGAATGAACTGCACTCCTATGATTCACAGGAGAAGTACAGCCAAAAGGGCTTTGGCAGTACTTCTCCTTTAAAGTGGAAGTAAACCCCAACTATAACTATTCTTAATAATTTCCCTCCCCACTCCTCCTACCTAACCTATTTAAAAAAGATCTGTCTACTTCTCTATTTTCAATCTGCTTCTGGGAGCACTTGACAACAGATGTGAATTCCGGGAGGTGACGTCACCCATAGGCTCCCATGGCGCTGCCATTGTCAGTGGTCCCTCCTCTCCACTGCAGCAGCCTCCAACAGACAGAGGGGAGCTGGAGCTGTGCGATCATGTTACTGGGGCAGATTTAAAATAGGGGAGTATACATATCTTTTTAAAATAAAGGTTAGTCAAGATGGGTAGGAGGGGAGAGGAAAATATTTCAAGAATCGTTATTATTATTATACAGGATTTATATAGCGCCAACAGTTTGCTCAGTGCTTTACAATATATTAAGCTTTCTTCCACTTTAAAGAGGGAGGAGATGACTTGCCACCACCTCATGCAGTTTCTGGTTTTATGCAAGTGTAACACCTAGTGTATATACCCACAATAAACAGAAGCTTCCTGCTGACAAATAGTTACTTTGCAGTAACAGTTGGATTTTGCCATTTATTGCCATATATGTCTTTTGACTTGTTTAGGTTCCGATCTAATTGATAGCGTTCCTCTGTACAGAGATTAGAGTTTGAAATCTGTTTGTTACTTCAGACTCTGCGCAGATGCTACAGTCGTGTGAAAGAGCGTGGTGTTGGGAAAAGGAAAAGCAGCTACACTTTTGAACAGCTAGAACGAGTGTTTGGCCAGGGCGGATGGGACACACAGCCATGCCAACCAGTGCTAATAAACAGCAGTGGATTGTACCAGGAGATGGAGTCTGACGGCAGCACCATGGAGGACTATTCCCAGGAGGATTGGGGCAACCACAGCCAAGAGATCCAGGGCTTCCCAGGGGAGGAACTGGGTAAGATTCAAGTCTTCATACAAAATATTACTAGTCAGTTTTGTTCTGTTGGGGTTTTTATATAGTCCACCAGTTGCCAGATGCACTGGTGTGCCTTCGTGCACATTTTCTGTGTCTGATCAACAACAAACTATATTTAACAATCTTCAAATGGCATTATGGTCCAAACCATGGCCATCCTGCCAAGCGATCTTACAAAACTGTTTATGCTCAAACTGACTATATCAATTAATTGCCCTTAGAGGAATAGAGTAGTTAACATAAAATGGTATAAAACATTCTCACACTTGCACAGGAGTAGAAAAGTCTAACATTTCATACTTGGCACCTGCGCCATACCGCAATGCTGGCGAGCTGCACACACGACCAGAGCTGCAATGCGAAGTCTTCCGTGGAGGCAAAGATTCAGTGGAGGAGATTGGCAAGAGGTCCGAAGAGCCAGGTCAGACGTTACCAGGTGATTCCCACTCTTTAATTCTGTGATTTAAAATAGTGCTGGCTTTTACTGTATTTTCTTCCACTCATTTCGGTGACATGGTTGACCATAACTGGCATTATGTACTAAAGTGTTTGTTGACAGAACTGTCCTTGTTGCCTCTTGCATGAAAATAAAGGAGACCTGTAAATATGGTGACCACCACTGCTGACACTCTCATCTGGTGCTAGAGACCACCACTTCCTGTGTCTTGAGGCCAACGCTTGTCAATCCCGGGCACATTTTTGTGCTGGGGGGTCCTTTCATACTTATGAATACTTCATTGGAAACCTTCCCTCTCACTTCCTGCCCCCAGGACAACTATTGCACCAGGGAGGTAGTGGGATAAAATCTCAAACAGCAACACCGGCAAAAATGAAATTGCTTTTTATTCTGTTAGAGCAGGTGATGGCTAAGCTCTGTCAACTTTTTATTGTTGTGTGTGTCCCTCTAGCAGATTTTTCCCTTGCTTCCTGCCTGGTAAAGCCATTGTCTCTGCCGACAGTGAGTGAGTGGAAATCTCTCCCAATGGAGCACCAGATAGAGCCGACTGGTTTTATTTCTTCCCCACAAAAAACTCTGGATCTACATATTAATGAATGTCAATAAAAAGTATCAGGGGTTGGCAACCTATGGACACGTGTGTCCAAATAGACTCACAATTGTTTTGTTTTTTTTCATTGGCACCCAGAATGCCTCTGCCAGTGGCTGTACCTCTGACCGCTCACTAGGTCATTGGTTAAAAAGCATGGCCTTCCCTTCTCAGCCTGTGCCCCCCCCCCACCATTTTCTCTCCCAGTACCGGTGTAGGACTGCTGGCTTCTTTGGATGTCAGGGACCCCCTGCATTTCTAATGGTGCATGAATTGTGGCAGATCTGAGGTCTTAAGGTGCAGGATTTGGGGCTGATCTGAGATCTAAAGGTATATAAACTGAGGGTTGAAGGAGCTTGAATTGGGGCTTATCATCAAATTTAGGTATGCAGGTTTTAGATCTATGGTTAGGTGTGAAGGTGCAGGAATTGGGCTGATCTGAGTACTACCAGATGACATTGCTTGGTCTAAAATAAGTTGAATACAAATGGAAAGTTTCAGTAATTAATACCATTAGAATGCAGGTGAGGGGCTGGTCTTACACGTCATGATGTGTGCATTGTTTATTTCTGGAGGAGGGAGTGCTCGCTGCTGCGGAGGAGTTAGAAGCAGGACCCATGGGGGGAAGGTTAAAGTCCCAGAACCCTAGGCATAGATGTGCATTAAACCATTCGTGGGGGAGGGTGGCTTGTGATGGCTTGACCCAGACCCTACCCGACTGCAAGGGTAGGTTTTTATTATTCCTGGAGTTCAGATGAAATAAAGCAAATAACTGTATTTGCTAGGCAACCAAACAGAAGAGCTTTTTGTCCTGACAACTCTAAAATGACTGAAGATGCAATTACTTTGTTTCAATAGGTTTCTGCACTTTTTTCCTCATAAGTACTCTTAGCAATGCATTGTTTAATGAGCATTGTTAAGTTGTCTTTTTTTTTTTCTTTTGTTTTTTAGGACCTTGGGTGGTCCAGAAGCAGCCACTGCCATGTCCCCCAAATGACGGTACTGCACTGTTCTTACCTCTGCTGTTCTTTGTAGGATGTTATGTTCTAGTGTTTATTTTTTATAATAAAGCACCCCATTGATGCTGCACTGTACAGTGTTTTAAGGCCTTGTTCACATGGGCCTGAGCTTTGTATCAGAACAGCGTACACTGAGCTTTGTATAAGAGCAGTGTGTACAGTGAGCTTTTGAGAGAAACCGGCAGACTGACCACTGGTGACTTCAGAATTACACAAACAAGCAGCCCATGCCTGGCACCAACTCTTCTTTTTTTACAATATTTCTGTTAGGTTTTTTGACAAACGACTAGTAAGCTACAGATTGTAGGGAACCACTTCCTATTAAGGGGAGGAGGTTCCAGGTGCAACTCTTCTTGTTTTGTCTTAAAGTTGACAGTGTTTTAGTGTTTCCTGGAGTGCAGTTGGCTTTTTCTCCTTCCCAGACATGCGTGGGGCATAGTCTGCATTGAGAGTGGCTCTCTAGGGGGTGGAAGTGGCACACTCGGCATTTCTACAAATGCTTGTTGCTTAGCTGTCTTGTTGATTTCTTCACTGACCCAGAACAGATAAACAACCTATACGGACTTCTTTTTTATGTAATCTTTAACGTTTAAACAATACAAAGATTATAGCACAAAAAAAAAAAATTAGCATCCATAAGAACTTTCTCATCCAATGTTGAAGCAGTAATATCACAGCAACCACAAAGTTTCCAGTACTGCTTAAACATGTCTAAAGGAGGCATACACTGTGTACTCTATAAAAATAAGTCTAAAGCCACATGGTGGACTGATCTCTGACAAGATAGGAATATGAAAAGAGTAAAAAGGTGATGTCACAAACACAATCGGTGCAAATAATGGCCCACGGACACCATCAGAGTTACACAGATTAGACAAGCAACCTAGGGTTTATTCAGGAAGGTTTCTCTCAGCCACCTGGTGGCCATCCAGCCAGGCGGTGAGGCCGTGTGTGCCATTCAAATGCCATCAAGCCATCCATGAGCGACAGCCCAGCAGGTGGGAATTTGACCCACATATAGCACGGGTGAGACAAGTCCCTAAGTCAAGCTGAGAGGAAAAGTGTAGCCAGAAATCAGGCCATGACAAAGTAAATAAAACCATACAGGTTAATCAGGATAAAGGACACAATCGTTTGCTGAGGTTCTGGAACATGTCAACCAAAACCAGGTCACAGACTGGAAAAAAAAATACTATTAGGAAAAAACTTGTCATATAATGAGGTAAAGAAATAGAGGTGGGAAAAAAGGAATCAGGATTGTTGGTGCGCCTTGACAAGTTGTTTGAATGTAGGCTCCACTATGGCCAGCAGGGTAATTTCTAGGCTAGAGGAGACCGTGGTCAACCCAGACATGTTGTGCCTCCATGTGGCCCAGGTGGAGTCAAAGCAATCCCAAGCACTGTTACACGTGGCAATCCACTCCTCAGCCTACATTATCTCCATCACCTTTCCAGACCAGTCTCCATGGCTGGGGACATATGGGTTCTTCCAATGAATAGGCATAAGATATTTTGCGGCATTGAGCAGATGAGGGAGAGCACTAAGTTTATAGGTAGTGGGGGCATGGCGCAAGACGTGTTTTGGGGAAAAGGGAAGGTCTATGCCAGGATCTCAGCTATGCATTCCTGGATTTCCACCCAGAAAATCGATGTCACAGGGCAACCCTAGCACATGTATTGAAGTGTGCCTCTTTGGCCACAGCCTTTCCAACATAGGTCCACATATGGACTTCTGACTTCAACTTTCATTTTATGCTTCTTTCTCAGGCAAAAATTTTACATTTTTGATATGCCACAATAGGGGGTGCATAGCCAGCTGCTGTATTAGTGTGTTGGGGTGACTTATAAATTTATGGATTCACATGGAATAGCATGTGTTTTACAGCAACCTATTTATCTGAATGGACCGCCTTACACAGGGGTGTGGAAATGTTTGAAAAAAAACTACATATCCAGGGACTAAATCGGTGTCCCAATCTACTTGTCCCTCATGACAATCTACTTGTCCTGATAAAAAAAACATAAATTTTAACCAAAACCGTATTTAAATCTGCTTTAAGTAATGTCTGGGGCTTTTAAAAACAAAAGGGGTTTTATGGCGACTTAAACATTTAATATTTTTAACACTGCGCTGTTTATCTCCTCCCCTTCCCGCCTCTCTCCAGCACCGCACCCGGGGACTAGCAGGGATGAGAGAGACCTTGCAGTGTAATGAGCACCGATTGGGTGCTTGTCAGGAAAGGGGAGTGTCGGGCTTATCTTTTATCCATTTCGCTGCCAGAGCTGATTTTTGCATTTTTTGCACACGGTCAAAAATCATTTAAGGCCTGGAGATGACGCAAAACCCCCAACATTATATATTTTCTGAAATCAGAGATCTTGGAGAATAAAATAGCTATAGTTTCAATTTTTTTTAGGTCACACAATATTATCAAAGGTCTAGGAAACACAAAATTTCAGTAAAAAAATACACTTAAGTTAATTTTAGAGCACAAAAAGCAAACATTATCCAATTTTTTGTAAAATCGAAAAGACGAGGTTGCATCGAGTAAATAAATATCCAGCATGTCAAATCTTAAATTTGCATGTACTCGTGAAACGGCAACAAACTTTAGTACCCTATATTTTCTATAGGCGGTGCTTTTAAAGCCCCTTATAGGTCATCAGTTTAGCATTACAGAGGTCTGGTGCTAGAATTATCGCTCTCATTCTAACGTGCGCGGCCATAAGTAACGTATCGCAATTGATGTTTTGATGTGTAGGTGCCCCAGCGCGTGCTTTTACATCTGTGCGTACAAATGTGGGGCCTTGAAAAATGTGGGGCGGTTATATGCTTGGGTGTAACTTCCATTTAAAAAAAAAAAAGAATAAAAATAATAATTTTATTTAACACCGCAGATGGGCAAGCGGAGCCCGGGACATATAGAGTGGGCAGGGGGGAGAGGTTCACACTGTAGGTTGTGTGGAAGCAATCGAGTGGCAGGGCTGCCGCCCAAATGCTTCCACCTGACAGGTGAGCTAAAGGCAAAAAAAAAAAAAACCTACCTGCCCAGCGCCCGGAACTGCATGTTCTGGGCGTCCGGTGATATGAATTGCACATCCCTGCTTATAGTTGTTGGAATTCTCCTAAATAGACCTAAATCCAAGAAAACTCAGGTCAATATGTTCCCTGGTTACAAGCTCTGAGCCCCCTGCGACCTTGTCTGATACAAAGTCTTGCACAGTTGTACAGGCTCCCCTCCTCTACTGAAATTGCTTGCTCTGATTTAATTGCTCGCTGTGAGCTTCTCATAATGTCCAATTAAAGCTGCAGCAAGTCAGATAGAACCTGCCTTATTTCCTGGCTGCAGGACATCTAGGATGGTCTACATGCAAATACAGCCTGCCTAGGAGCTTACTCCTCCAGACTGACACCCACCTATCAAGGCATTTTGATATTTGCATAACTCCTTTTGAATCCAGCCCATTGCCTGTGTCAGGACTGGGGGCTCTTGAGAGGGTGTGATGCATTCAGGAAGCTATGTACAACACCCTACTGGCCCCTCCCACCAGGCATGATTTGTCTGCATTGCATGGTAGAAGCACAGAGACCCAGTGATGTTGGTGGATTAAAATAAATGTTTCTTTTTAAAAAGGCAAGATTTTATTTAAAAATGTAATGCTGGGGAAAGAGGGAGGAACCAGCGAATGCAAAATATAAGCACTAATATAACCTTCTAAACTCAGTCTTCTAAATCTGAGATTTATCTATTGCATTTCAAAGTAGCACAGTTGTAGTGCAGACAAATTTACAGAGATAGCATTTTTTTCCTAGGTTTTTGTTCACTTGATGGATTTTTTTTCTTCCTTTTCATCTAGAAGAAATCAGTATTCCAAAGAGACCGCCGAAGAGCAGAGACTCTGTAGAGGATATACAGTAAGTAGCTGTAATAAAGTGCTGCTGTATGCATTTTATATAAGTCTTGAGGCGCACGTGATCCAAAGGTCAAAGTGTGATCCCCACCACTGCTTGCAACCATTCTCCAGTGCCCCAGCTCTGCATAGTCTCCTTGATCTCCTGTGATACCATCCCTGCCTCCCAGAATGCAACACTCTGACAGAATTTCCATGTCCATGAGGTGTGCTGTATTGGGAAAAGAATCCCAGTGTTGTGTAAATGTCTATGGCTGTGTTCATGTTCTGTTAGCATAGAAGTTCACTCATTTTATGAAACAAAGCTGAAGTCACCAATGTTCTTCTATGTGTTACACAATTCTTATAGACCTTGTCATTGTCTATGTAGAGGAATGTTCACTGAGTGATGTGCATTGGGCCTACTATTTAAAATGAATGGGCTATAGAACACCTATTTTTTTGGCGACACATCATGCATTGTGGTGCGCTGTGGATCATTGCAGCACAGATGCTTTGGGGTGTAATTTAACATTTGCACAGTGCATTTTGCTGCAATATGGTGGAATGAGAGGCCTTGAAGTAAATTGACAGGATCTGTGTAAAGCTGACCACTTTATTCTCACCTCTCCAGGAATCCCTGGACACTTCCCCCTCCTGTGGCTTGCACTACAAAATGCCCAGTGCTTCTGTGTATGGGTGAGCACACAACTTCCCAGGTTAAGGAGCAGCAGGGGGCTTGGTAAAGTAATTGAGGGTGGCGGGGGAATCTTCTTTATACAGAAGCAATTTGCCCTGAATCACCAATGTGACAGCATCTCTTTAAAGACCATCCCTGGACAAATGTGAACCCTCCCTCCCTGCTCTAGCTCATCCTGGACGTTTTTGTTTTTTTTTCTCTTACCTTGTGAAGCCAAGCTTTATGCACCATCTCTTTCCCTTACCAACGCTGTTTATAGGTGCAAGGGACCGCTAATCCAAAGCTGCAAATGTGCTTGCTGGCTGGTCCCTGGATCCTGAGAGCACCCTGCTACTGTACAGCCAAATGGAAGTGTCCTCCTTATGAAGACAGTGACATGGACACCCCAAGAAAGACCCTGCCTCTTGTAAATAGAAGAGGAGAGAATTGGAGCATCACTTGAGTACTGCTTTGTATGAGTAATAAAGGAGATTTGGACGCTTTGGGTTTCCCCCCCAATGCCAAAGATCTGTTAACACATAAGCTGTGACCTTCCTGCTGCTCTTTCATACTTTAAAAAGAGTAAGAGGGCTTCTTTAAACTGGATTCTTGAATGTTTTTTGTTTTTTTCTTTTTTGCTATTGGTGCATTACTGTCACCTGATTGCTTGGTCCCCCTCTTCTCCTTGCAGCTTTTGGAGGGCTGGGGGTAAAGACTGCAGAAGACACTCGGTGGCTTCCACCAATGTCACAGGTAAATCACAGTGGTTGAGGCTATGGGAGAGGAGATGCCACTGTCATTCAGAAACGTTTATCCGCCCCTTCAGGCTTCCATAGCGATCGACGGTGGCTCCTCCTGTGTGTCCTGTCATTCATGGCAGGGCAGACTAGTGCCATCTACCACCTAGGCGGCCGTTAAGAGCAGGAAAGAAACCTTGGGCATTTTTTTTTTTTTTTAATAATCTGGTGCATTGGCAAATACTGCGGAGGGTAGACAGGCCCGCAGATTGTTGCCATGGCTAACAAACAAGAGGAAGTCACTGAAAGGATCAAAAGATATTTTCTTCTGTACATTTTCAATGTATTAAAAGTTCACAATATTATACACATTTAATTGTAGAGAATAACTTTAAGGGTTTGCTGACACTTTAAATCTCAAACCAGCTTTACCTTTTCCGTCACACTTGTAACAAGTCCATTCCTTTGTTTAATCTGGCTTCTCTAAATTCCCTGCAATTCCCATCTCCAAAATTTAGCCCTTTGAAGGTGTAACAGCTTTCTTGAGCTCACCTTTATTTCCTGTCTGAATGGCTTCATTTATCCTCAATCCCCTCTCCTTCTGATTCCTGTGCTCGTTGATCCACATCTCACCGCTATTGACTTTTTCTGCCATTAATCATTTTTGCAATTTTAGAGCTGTCATCACACAATGCTGCTTTTGCTGAGCACTGTATAAAAGAACATATCCCAGGCATCCATTTAGACACGCATGCTGCTAATTAGCTGAACAGTCTGCTGATCAATTGTATGATTACATTCTCTTTGAGTGTAATTAAACAACTAATCAGCAGATTGCACAGATAAAGTCTGCAGCAACCAGTGGCAAGCAAGTGATATACATCTAAAGGGGTGCTGGGGATGTGTACTTTCATATAACACTGGAGGTAGGGTGCTGTGCCATTTACAGGAGCTTGATGGCCTCTGCCACCAAATTTTTGTCTATGAAGCAAGGACCAGCAGAAAGACCCAGTGATTTCCCTAGGTCTCAAAAAAAAAAAAAAGATTTCCTGAAAACCGAATTATTTGATTGAAATATTTTAATTGAATTAGGAAAGGTATCATTATATGCGTTACTCTTCAGCTTTTAATATGTTTTCTTCTTTCCAGGAAAAGAGATATGCTGCAGACTATAATGCACATTTTGGAGTCCGTCCAGCTTAAGTGGGAGCTGTTTCAGAGCTGGACAGATTTTTCGAGATTACACCTCTCTAACAAACTGGCAATATTCGGAATTGGTTATAACACGAGGTGGAAGGAGGATATACGGTACCATTACGCAGAGATAAGTTCCCAGGTCCCGTTGGGCAAGCGACTCCGTGAGTACTTCAATCCTGAGAAGCCAGAGGGGCGGGTAGTAATGACCAGAGTGCAGAAGATGAATTGGAAAAACGTTTATTACAAATTTTTGGAGATCACAATCAGCGAAGCTCGATGTTTGGAACTGCACATGGACACAGATTGGATTCCCATTGCGCACTCCAAGCCTATCGGAGGAGACATCGTCCAATACCTCTTGCCTGGGGGCATTCCAAAATGCCCGGGTCTCTACGCCATTGGCTACGAAGAATTGCGGAGCAAGCCAGCTTCCGACAACGCGGTGGTGGATTTAGTCAACGATGGGAATTGTGACAGTCCTTCTGAGTCTGACGATCCGGTACCTCCAAAAATTAACTATTGCTACCTCGGCATTGCCGAAAGCATCACGTTGCAGCAGTGCTTGTTTTTCCACTTTCAGTCCACCGTCAAGAACCAGAGCAAAGAGTGGGCAAGCATCAACGGATTCTTAGCGCAGAACTGCAAGGTGGAGCCAGGCGTCTCCCCAAAAACTATCTACATCAAGTTTGTTGAAGTGGAGAGAGATTTCCTCTCTGCAGGTTCTTTAGTAGAGTGCCTGGAAAAAGCCATCGGGTACCCGTTAAAATTCAACAAGTGATTCTTGTCCTTTATAAGGACTCGGGCTTCTACAGACTTGTATTGCATTTTCTGCCAGGGTTTGCTGTTGAACCATGAATGAATATTGTCTATGATGGAGAGAACTTGTCTGATGTTCGAATGAATCATCTCCCCCTTTCCTCATTGGGTTTGGACGATCTTTGTGGCAAGTCGTTAAAGCGTGTGTGAGGGGGGGGAATGGGGGGGCATTATAGTGTTTTTATAAAAAGAATTTTATTGTAGAGCCCTGTTACCAGTTATTGTAAGTACATTCCACATTGGACATAGCTTATACTTTCATTTTCAAAAGGAAATACTGTATTTTTTTTTCACGTTTCATTTTTACATATCTATTCGTGTGTTGGGGTAAAAATAACTAAACGTAATGAATGACGATGCACAGCCTTTGCGAACGTGATTAGGTTTGCGTCGTGAACCAATTTAGATCAGCCTTTCTCAACCTTTTACCCCAGAGGAACCCTAAAATTATTTGTGTGTCTTGGGGAACCCCTGCTAAAACCAGCTTTTTGGTGATCAGAGGGAAAAATGCCTCCTTAAAGCGGCAGCCTGATTGCCCCCTTTTATAGACAACTGGTGTCATGCCACTGGTTTTGCCAAGTGGCGTTTGCCACGGAACTATGCAGGCACCAATAAATGGGAGGTCAATCAGACACACGTTAAAGAGCCCCTAGCAACCTCTGGTGGAATCTTCGTTGAGAATGACTGAATTAGGTAATATTGTACATAATTTAGATGATCATTATTTTTTTTTTTACCCATTAAGTGTTTTTACTATTTCCAGCCAGTGTTGCCTGCAAAGACTTTTTTTTTTTTCTTCCCGTGATGTACTGTATTCACTTTTAGCCGTCTTGCCATATCCTTTTTTTAAAATCGTTAAAGTACAGGATTTTGTGTTTTTTGTTTTTTTTGGGGTTTTTTTGTAGTTGACATTTTATGGCATTATAAACAGCCCACGTTTTAGGCTAAAGCTGGCATTTTCCTTACAAGATGTGGAGTATGAATGACGTGACCTGGAGCGTCATGTTTTATTGGTTAATTAGAAGCCAAATTTTTGGTCAGCTGCTTTTAAGAACTGGAGTGTGCCACAAATTTTTATTTTTTAGCAAAGTCCCAAAAATAAACTTTTTTTTTTTTTTTTTTGTTTTTTCACACAAGTGTCTCCCCCTGCCGTGTTTTTTTTTTTTTTTTTTTTTTTTTTTTTTTTTTTTTCTTTTTATAAGTTGTGAAGAAATGCAGTGCAGAATAATTTTATGTAGGAAGAGGTCTGAGCTGAGCTGAAATGCAAAAACTTGGGAAAGAGAATAAATAGCTCTGGACCCTATGGTTGTCCTATTGATATTGCTGTCCAGTAGTATTATCTTGTTACTGGAGGTTGTCTGGTTTCTGAGCTGGAAGCTTCTACGCCCCAGAGGGTTCTAACAGTTTCCTTGGTTTGTAGTACAAAAACAGCAGGTCTAAGATGGAAGTGCCACACCACTGATTGATAGCCTATATGTATTCTATTCCAGTGTAGGATCAGAATCCAATTAGGCTAGATGGACATATGTGCAGGTGGTGCCACTGCGGATCCGCACAAAAATCCGTGCAGCCGTACCACCCACACAGAAGAATGCGGACCTGCGAGCGGGTGCCATTGATTCTAATGGCACGCCGCCTGCATTGGAAATTGCAACCGCACTGGGAACCGAGGTTCCCGTGCAGGATGTGGTTTCCAAAGAAGTGCGGGGACGTCTTCCCTGCGTGGCACGGGAGTCCATTCAAATGAATGGGCTCTCGTGCCCGCGCAAAACGCGGCCCACAAGAATGCACATATGTGAACCATTGCTAAAAGCCAATGGGATTGATTTACAGAATCTGGTGCAGATGTGCATGGTAGCCAATCAGCTTCTAACGTCTAGCTTGTTCAGTTAGGCTTTGACAATAAAACCTGGAAGCTGATTGATTTCTATGCAGAGCTGCACCAGATATTAGTAAATCCACTCCAGAACAAACACCCTTCTCATCATGGCTTGAAATTGAAAACTAGTTATCTGGACTGAACTAGGGTTGGCTAATCAGCTGCTGCTGAGACCTGTGACTGATATGACTAAAAATACAATTAAGATTTTCCCATCTATTCAGTCCATATATGTTGTTTCCCATTGCAAGCCCTAAGGGGGCTTTTCTTGGACCTACGAAACACATTGGCTACCCCCTTTTGATCTTCCATCTGACACTATACTAGACTAGAATTTGTATCTGGACTATCAATCTGATGTAGCCTTTCAATTTTAGATCTGCTGAAATGCAAAAAATAAAAGCACCATTGATGAGCTTGACCTGCCACACATTGTCTATGGTCTGTTTTCAGTTTAGTCAGGTGTGCAATGGTGACAGTGGTTCGTGTAAGGAACTGTTTTTATCTCTTCAAGTCCTACTCTGTACTGTGTCTTTCTCCCTTTAGTTTATTTTTTATACGTAAAGAGCCGCAGTGGGAGAACAGAAGTCACAATACATGTAGCTATAATCTTTCTCTCGAAGAACAACACTTGCAAAGAAAAATTACATCGTTTCAATACCTTTTTTTATGTATAACACTTGCAAACCAGACATTGATCCCAGTGCCTTTTTTCACTACATATATTGTCCTAAGTACCTACCATACTGGATACGATTTTTTTTTTTTTAAACAGAAGTTAAACATGAATTTTAACAATAATATTATAAATTGATACTAAGAGCCTATGAACTGTAAACCCAGAAGCCTGTGTGTATGTTATAAGAAAAACATAAAAGCTTAAAACATTCTTTTTTTTTTTTTCTTAAACTATTGTTTACTCTTGTTATTGTGTTATGTTAGCAGCATAGGAGTCAGCAACTATCTGAAGAATCCAGGAGTCTAAGAGGCAGTAAGCAGGTTTTAAAGGCAAAATCCACGTTTGTTTCAATGTTTCACGCTACGCCTACTCTATCTTACCTGAATATCGGGGGTGATTCTCCATGCAAAAGTCTAATTTTTTTTTTTTTTTTTTTTAGCATGGCTCCACACAGGACCACATCGTCCAACCTGGGATTGTAAACAAACAGTTAAGCCGGCTATAGATGGATCGACTCTCGGGTGGTTCAGCAAGTTCTGGCCGAGATTCAATCCGTCTATGGAAAGGCTGGTTGTACCCAAAGTCAATTCATCGATCGACTTGCATACAACCAGCCTGTCAGGATTTTGTTTTACATGCAATTACTGCTGCCGGCTATAGCAGCTAGCAGTAATCCTGTTCTGCCGGCAGAGCACAATAGCACTGCGGGAGGGATTTCCCTATCAAGTGATTTTCAGGAAAGCAAAAATGTAATCATGTAATGCTTGCCTTATTGCCACCACAGCAGATGGACTATGCACAATGTGGGGTTTGAGCTGCACTTCCTCCAGCAGGTCTGTACTTCTATACAGACCTGAGACAATTCAGGAGTTTGAAAGCTGCACCCATTATGTGCTGATCATAGTGCAATGCCCCTCAGGCTTCATCACACACAATTAGTAAATGCACATTCATCAATACATCAAATTTGCTGCATTTTTTTTTTTCCAGTCAAAGGTACACTTGTTTAAGGGAACCAGTCACAGTCTCACTTATCTGTTACTGAAATTCAAGTCTACCTTCATACCCTCTTTTCCTAGTAGTGGGGAAGTAAAGTTACTGATGTGTACAGATGAATCCACCTTCTGCAGTGTATTCAGGCTGTAGGACTGATTGTATTGAACTACTTGGTCTGTGTCATCTGCACC
Organism: Staurois parvus; assembly: GCF_062004578.1. Lineage (NCBI taxonomy): Eukaryota > Metazoa > Chordata > Amphibia > Anura > Ranidae > Staurois > Staurois parvus. The sequence goes on from NW_028318049.1 coordinate 363,317, forward strand.
CCAAAGGCTAGCTCCACTGAATTTTTTGCATACATGTGCTCAGGAATTTACTGCCCTTCTGTTGTGTAGAGGATGATGTTGAAGTATCAGGATTTATAAGTACACAGTGCAATAGTGATCATGTAATAAGTTCTCTTTATCAAACCTTTAGTCTGGCACTGTCCTCTGCTATGCCTCTCCTGCACCCCGAGATGTCCTCAGTCTCCTGGGTTGAAAGGCGCTGAACACCACTTAACCTGGAAGACTGAGGACACACTGTGAGTACAGGGCACCACCACGGAACTGTGCATTCATTATGTAATTGTGAATGCACAGTCATTATGTTTGTGCCACTCACTAAATCTTTGTAAACCACCTAGCTTGGAGAAAAGGCATGGTGTGTGAACTCGCATCACCTGAAGACATCTAGATAGGAAATTTTGTCTTTTATGCATTGGCAAACCTTTCTCCTTGCGTTTTTGTTTTCACTTTATTTTTCTGTTTCAATTTATAGTTTCTAAAACACGATTGCTTATAATATCAAATATATGCAGGAAGCCATCTTATGTTGCACTCTCTCGGCACTTAGTATTAGGCATTCGTATTAATGGAGATGCCCATGTGTTTATCCGGTACATGTAACACATCAATTTACTTTATTTCTTTCATTGTTTTTTAAAACCCAAATAGAAAAGGAGATGAAATGGGTTTTATGAGCCCTTTTTCAGGCTTTTTATCTGCAATTTATCAGTTATTCTCTACTGTTGGGGGGGGGGGGGGCACAAATGGTCGCCTTTAAACCTGAAGCATATCTGTTTTAAGCTATAGTTTGCTTTTGCAGAGGGTTAATTTAAGCATACATTTGAAACGTTATATGTGTTAAATTTTATGTATGTTTTTATATTTTTTTTCCAAATAAAGCCTTCTAAAAGCAAATACATTTTACTACACAAAAAAAGAAAATTCACGTAGTTGTCATACAAAATGGGGGCTCATTTACACTATTGCGTTGCAATACATTTCATTCTGAATGGCACTCCATTGAACTAAGGTAATGCACCCGAATTGCAGTGCCCTGCATTGCACGGTAGGTAGTGCGTTAACGTCCTTTAGCGCCAAAAATGTATTAAGCCCCCAGAAAACGTTTTAATGGCCATATGGATAAAGCAACCAAAAAAAATCCACTTCTCCTGTATGGATAACATGCTGTTGGCTTTTAGAGTTAACTAAAAGGCTCCTGAATTCTTCAGTAGTTTGCCCATTTCCAACAATTTGGTTGAAAACATAAACTGACCTACATACGTTGGTGTTAACTTGTTATGCTTTGGTTTGTCTTTTTATGCTCAGAGTTCAATTGATGTAATACAGATCTTCCCTTTTTTTATTTACCTGGTTTAACCTGTTTTGTTTTTTTAAATAGAAACCTTTAATCTCCTATTTGGCAGCCCTGCTTACATTGTATGCCTGGGAGAAGTGGATCTGGTTCTCGTTGAGTGTACCAAAACATTTCTGTTAAAACTCTTTACTGATATTTCTTTTGTCTTTTCTAAGCCAGTAACAGGCTGGTTGACATAATATTTCAGTTTATTTTGCTGTTGTATCTATTCTCTTTGATATGGAATTTAAAAGCAAAACTGCACCCAAAACATTATTTTGCAGTAAGGTAGGGTTGATCCGTTTGGGGAACTTTATTGCTGTCCTGGGAGTTGATGTCATGAAAGCCTTGCTCTGTCTGCTGAGGTAATCCCTTTTTCCTGCCTCATCATGTCCACATATCAGTGGACCAGCTGTGACCACTTAAGACCATCCTTTTCTGGGGCGAAATTACCCTTGTTTTCTGTGTTCCCCTCTGGAGTCATGATAGGACAGTCAGGGAAAGGTAAAAGAATATGCTGTGGAGAGAAGCGGGGTAGAAGTGACATCTAGGAAAACAAGAAGTACCCTGTGAAGATCCTAAATCCAAATTGGAGAGCAGAGGGGGAAGTGACAGTAGTCATGGGATATACTAGGACTGCCATACTTGGGAGAACAAAAGCTGGTAATCAGAGGGGCAAGAGATGGAAGAATGGCGATATATCTTCATTACCTCTGTGTCAATCAGGATATCTTTTGGAAAAACATTCCCCCTACGGTATTTTTGTTTCCATCAAATGAGGCTTACCTGAGTGAAAGACCTCATAGGTTGGAGTTAGATCTCTTGATCCAGGATGTTCTCTATGTGCTGGGCCGGTGGACACAAGCCTGGCCTCAAATGGTGGCCAGTGGTTGTGTGCATGACTCTCATTGTAGCCCCAATATATCCCCTTTAGCCTCATCTTTTTCCCCTTGGCTTTTAAGCTTTGTTCCTACAAGTATAGCAGTCTTGGTATATCTCCATTACCTGTGTCGCATTCCGGGAAGTAAGGTGGTCCTGGTTTATCATTGTCTCTATCTTCTTCCTTTCTGCTCTCTAGCTTGGTTCCCTGAAGTATGGTGGTCCTGGTATATCATTGTCTCTATCTTCTTCCTTTCTGCTCTCTAGCTTGGTTCCCCGAAGTATGATGGCCCTGGTATATCATTGTCTCTATCTTCTTCCTTTCTGCTCTCTAGCTTGGTTCCCTGAAGTATGGTGGTCCTGGTATATCATTGTCTCTATCTTCTTCCTTTCTGCTCTCTAGCTGGTTCCCCGAAGTATGGTGGTCCTGGTATATCATTGTCTCTATCTTCTTCCTTTCTGCTCTCTAGCTTGGTTCCCCGAAGTATGATGGCCCTGGTATATCATTGTCTCTATCTTCTTCCTTTCTGCTCTCTAGCTTGGTTCCCGGAAGTATGGTGGTCCTGGTATATCATTGTCTCTATCTTCTTTTATTCTGCTCTCTAGCTTGGTTCCCCAAAGTATGGTGGTCCTGGTATATCATCATTGCCCCGTCTTTTAGCTTTCTGTTCTCCAGCTTGGTTTCTAGGTCTGATGTGAAGGCTACGTATTTTCTCAGAGGTGGCATCAATATTGTTTCCACCTTGGCCTTGCCTCAGAGCAGGATTTTTTTTTTTTATTTACCCTCCCTGACTTGTCTTGTCATGATTGCAGATAAAAACACAGGGAAGAAGGGTGATTTTACCTGAATTATAAGTTAGGAAATGGTTGTCCTAAGGGCTCGGGATGGAGCTGAACCATTGGTATGCAAACATAAGGAGGAGGGGCCAAGAACAGTATGTTCCAAGTAACAATTTTCCATATTCTGGAGTGCATTCTTCATCAATGGCCAAGTAGAGTTCACTAGACTAGAGGGAAGGCGGCAGGGGGATGGAGGAGTTTATCTTGCATCAGTGGCCTGAGTAGCACGGATCAACGGGTAAAGCGATCTCCCTGTCCAGGATGATGGACAGCATTAGACCTGAAGGGTTGGGTCAAACATCACGTGACTCCAAAATTTAAAAAAAAAAAAGTTTCGGGTGGAGTTTCATTTTAAGGATGGTCTTTGCAATGTCCAAAGTATTTCAGTGTTTGAGGTAGCTGCTACTAGTTCTACATATAAAGTATCTCCCCTTTTTTTATTATCCATGGAAGCAGTATATGTTGTATATCTCATTTTGTTCTGTCGGAGCTTCAGTGCCGGGACAATGCTTTTAAATATGGCTTAATATGAATTAAAAAAAACAAACAAAAAAACTCTACTATGGACAGAATGTTACATTGCCGAGTTTCAGTATGTTGCCCGCCTGCCGCCAGGGCCGCAACAGTTCTCGTCATTGGCTTCACGGGTTGCTATGTAACCGAACTTTCACTGTAAGAGCTAATGTATAAAATGTCATCCAAAATAAAGAGTGAACAACTTCTTATATGTAACGGCTTCTGCGTGTCCTGGTGTTTGGAGTTATTGGTTGCGCTTTGCCTTCTGTGGGCTCAGCCAGCACATGCTGGTACTTGTCACTTAAAGGGGACCTGTCAGTCATTGCTGACTGCTTAGTGAATGTGCAAGCTGATATCTTCATTGTTCAATACAGAAAACTGAACTCCAGGCTAAATACAGTACACAAAGAAATACATATAAGGGAGATGTTTTACCTGACAAATCAGTTGATATTCTGAGGTTCACAGCTCTGCTGCACAGACCTGATTTTTCTCAGCTGCATTTCAGTAACAGGTCTTGTCCCTCCCCCAACCTGTGACTGGACAGTTAAAGGAAACCTAGCAGACTGATGAGCTCATCTTTCTTTCACTTTGAACTCTCCTATCAGAATGTCCCTTATGAGCATGGCTGATTGGCTTCTTGTGTTGCTTCTTCCACTTCCAGTCTGACCTCTGCTGTACAGGGATTGCAGGAGGCTGATTCTAGCACTTTTGTTTAAACGTTTGCATGTTTTTTGTTTTGTTTTTTTTTTTAATCTTGACATTTGGCTTTTACCCCTTTTTCACATCCTACTGGTCTGGATCTTGATGCTGGAGGCATTTCCTTGGATTCAGTCATGTGAGTACTTTGGCTGTCAGTGATAACATGATCGGAAGCCAGTCCTACCATCTCCTAATTGGTATGAGACTGGGAGCTGTTGGTGGGAGCACAATCACAGTGGCGGGGGAAAGGTGATTGAGCATGCTGTCAGCAAAAAACATACATACAGTGCATTCATAAAGTATTCAGACCCCTTTTACTTTTTTCATTTATATTACATTGCAGCCTGATACTACAATTGTTTAAATTCAGGGTTTTTCTCAATCTACATTTTGTACCTTATGACAAAGTGAAAAACGAATTTTGGAAATGTCTGAATTTATTAAAAAGGAAAAACTGAAATATTGCATGTACTCAAGTATTCAGACCCTTTACTCAGTACTTTTGTTGAAGCACCTTTTGGCAACAATTACAGCCTTGAGTATTTCTGTGGGTATGATGCAACAAGCTTTGCACACCTGGATTGGGGGATTTTCTGCCATTCTGCTAAGTCAGGTTGGATGGGGAATGTTGACGGACAGCAATTTTCTGGTCTCTCCAGAGGGGTTCAAGTCAGGGCTCTGGCTGGGCCACTCTAGGGCATTCACAGAGTTGTCCCTAAGCCATTCTTGTGTTTTCTTGGCTGTGTGTTTAGAATAGTCATGTTGAAGGTGGGCAGCACATTTCCTAAATAATTAGCACTGGCAGTACTAGGGTCGTTGGTTCGAATCCCAACCACGACACCACCTGCCTGGAGTTTGCATGTTCTCCCTGTGCCTGTGTGGGTTTCCTCTGGGTATTCTGGCTTCGTCCCACACTGACATGCTGGGAGGTTAATTGGCTCCTGTCTAAATTGGCCCTAGTATATGTATGTAAATTAGGGACCTTAGATTGTACGCCCCTTGAGGGTTATGCAGGCCGTTTATCGGCCGAATTGTCAAACGATAAACGGAAAATCGGGTCGGCCCTGTTGCCGATACTGCCACCAATGCAGTTTTTTGTGGATTTTCAAGCTTGACCGATAAAAATAAATGAGAAGATCCACGAAAAACGGCCAACGGGCTGGCCCCACAAACGGCGTGAATATCAGCTGATCTTTCGTGCGGATGAAAATACGACCCGTCTATGGCCTGCATTAGGGACTGATGTGAATGTACAATATATATATGTAAAGTGCTGCGTAAATTGACAGATTTTCATTGGATTCCCAAGATCCTTTCTCTGGGAGGTCATACCATTGCAGAGTGCCCAACGAACGCCGCTATCACTTTTCATGGAGGATATCCAAATCGACAAACAAAAGCACAACCTCCTGTGCTGGAAAGTGGTTCCCACAGATAATAGACTTCTGTATTGACATCTTGGGTTTCATAGACATGTCACGCTTTGCTGCCCCTCAAGACTTGGGTAATCTGGACAGGCTGCAACCATAGAACAAACAGATCACTCCAGCCTAGGGCATTCTCCTCAATTATATCTTTTATTGGTAGAAATAGGTAATATACTCACAAGCCAACAGATACATCAAAGCTTGTCATAATACATCAGCTTCTAGTCTTCTATACATCACATAGAGGGACAGTACAAGTCAGGCAGGCTAACGTGTTTCGAGGGACTTGCCCTCTTCCTCAGAGCCAGAAGACCTATGCCTTGTACCAACACTTAAATACTCCAATAGTGTAACTCCTGTCAGGCAAGGGCACCCCCCACTCACCCCATTGGTAAGAGTTAACCCCTTCATTCTGAAACAATATAAAACATGCTTTACTCAGTACCTCATTGAAGCACCTTTGGCAACAATTACAGCCTCCATTCTTCAACTCTTTTTTGGTATGACAACAAGCTTTGCACACATGGATAGGGGGATTTTCTGCCATTCTGTATTGCAAGAGATACATATATGTGCATTACTGCTTATGTTATACTACATATCAATAATTGGACAGATTATACAATCTGACAATCATCAAGTAGATCTTATACAATCCTATACATCATACACTCACTGGCCACTTTATTAGGTACACCAAGCTAGTGGCAAAAATCCCCCCACACCATTACACCACCAGCAGCCTGAACCATTGACCAAGGCAGGATGGATCCATGCTTTCAGGATGTTTATGCCAAATTCTGATCCTACCATCTGACTGTTGCAGCAACCAGTCTGCTCATTCTCTGACATCAACAAGGCATTTTCATCCACACAACTGCCACTCACTGGATATTTTCTCTTTTTTGGACCACTCTCTGTAAACCCTAGAGATGGTTGTGTGAAAATCTCAGTAAATCAGCAGTTTTTGAAATACTCTGAACATGGCATGGTTGTTGTGCCATGCAAACTGGTCTAAGTCCCTTAAATCCACATTATTTTCCATTCTGATGTTCAATTTGAACTTCAGCAAGCCGTCTTCACCTCGTCTAGATGCCTAAATGCATTGAGTTACTGCCATGTGATTGGCTGATTAGCAATTTGTGTTAAGCAGTTGAACAGGTGTACCTAATAAAGAGGCTGGTGAGTGTATAGTCCATGTGTACAGGCCACACATTCAGTGACGGAGGGCAAACAAAATGTATGTATGTGTATATGAGTGGTTTACTTTTCCACTTTAGTGTGTATTCAGGCAGCGCGGCTGAGGGTCATTGTACTCTGGCTACTATTGATGGCATTGTTTTCACCTGCGTCTGTACATGTGTCAGGGCATCCTGATTGCAAAGTAGTTGAGGATCCGCACACCCGAAGCGCAGCTTGGCACTGAGGACTATGTTCTCTGGTTTCCTTGAAGATATCTCTGTACTTTGCTCCATTCAGCTTTCCCTCAATGCTGACCAGTCTACCAGTCTCTGCTGGTGAAAAACTCCCCCACAGCATGATACGGTCACCACCATGCTTCACTGTTGGTCTGGCATTGGGCAGGTAATGAGCAGTGCCTGGTTTACTCCAGGCAATGTTTACAATTGATGCCAAACCGTTCAATCTTGGTTTCATCAGACTACTGAATCTTGTTCCTTAACCTATAGCCGTTTGGCGGCATCAAAAGCGCTGTAGCTTTCCGGGTGCACGCCATTTGGCGTGCTCCCGCACATGCGCAGTTGCAGAGCCGTGCAGCAGCGTGATCTGTCACCGGCCGTGTACCTCAGACACGGCCGATGACAGATCTGAGTACCGGCTCCTGTTGCCGATACCATGTGACCTGTGACCAATCACAGCAGATCACATGACAGTTGTATACAATGGATGGCTTCATTCATGCCATCCATTGTATACTAGTGCCTAGCTGTGAATGGTCACAGCAGGTCACATGCACATGTCATGTGATTAGCTGTGGCCAAATCACAGCTAAGCACAAACAAAAAAAACCCTGAATGAATCAATGTCATTCAGGTAAATACTTGCTTATAGCAAAGTAATTCTTTGCTATAAGCAAATTGTGTAAAAAAAAAAAAAAATGATCACTTCCCCAAAGTAGTACAATGTTACTATGGTAATATTGTACTACTTTGGTCATAGTAAAATATGAAAAAAAAATCTTAAAAAAAATAAAAGAAATTTAATAAAAAATAAAAAAAATATATATTTTTTTTTCATACTAGCACCAGTCAGTGTCTCTGTTCACCGCCATGCCAGTTATATGATGATGCTGTACTGCACTGGTGACAGTATGTAAAAAAAAAAAAAATAGTGAAAATAATTTTTTTAATTTTCCGAAAAATTATGACAAAAAAAATACAACTTCAAAAAACTTGCCATGCCTCTTATGAAATACGTCGGACTGTCTACTCTGCAAAAAGGGGTCATTTGGGGGATATCTGTACTGTTCTGACATTTGGGGGGATATCTGTACTGTTCTGACATTCTTGGACCTCAAGAAATTAGATTGGCTGTCAGTACTTCAGGATTGATCAATATTCAGATCTATACCATAGTTTGTGAACTCTATAACTTTCCTACAAACTAAATAATACATCCTAATTTGGGTTATTTTCACCAAAGACATGTAGCAGAATACATCTCGGCCTAAATTTATGAAGAACAATTATTTATTTTTAAACTTTTATAACAGAAACAAAGAAAAACGTGTTTTTTTTTCAAAATTTTGGGTCTTTTTTTGTTAATTTTAGCAAAAAATAAAAACCCCAGCGGTGATTAAATACCACCAAAAGAAAGCTCTAGTTGTGTGAAGAAAATGATAAAATTTTAGTTTGGGTACAATGTTGTATGACCGCGTAATTGTCATTCAAAGTGTGAGAGCGCTGAAACGTGAAAAATGGCCTGGGCAGGAAGGTGTAAAATTGCCCGGTATTGAAATGGTTAAAGTCAGAGTCATTCAGGTGCTTTTTTTCAAAAATTCAGAGCAGGCTTTCATGTGTTTTGGAGGAGAGGCTTCCGTTTAGCCACTCTGCCATAAAGCCCAGCTCGGTGGAGGGCTGCAGTGATGGCCGTCCTTCAGGAAACTGTCCCATCTCCACACAGGATCGCTGGAGCGCAGTCAGAGTGACCATCGAGTTCTCAGCCACCTCTCTTGCTAAAGCCCCTCTCTCCTGATTGCTCAGTTTAGTTGGGCGACTGAAAACGTCCTGGTTGTGGCAAACTTCTTCCATTTGATAATTATGGAGGCCACTGTGCTCTTGCAGCAGAAATCTTTTTCATAGCCTTCCCCAGATCTGTGCCTTACAATATTCCTGTCTCTGCAGGCAGTTCCTTTGACCTCATGGCTTTTGCTCTGAGACAGTATGCATTGTCAGCTGTGAGGCCTTTTATAGAGAAGTGTGTGCCTTTCCAAATCATGTCCAATCAATTGAATTTACCACAGATGGACTCCAATCAAGGTGTAGAAATAATTCAGCAACAATTAAGAAAAACGGGAGGCAGCTGAGCTGAAAGTGTTGTTGCAAAGGATCTGAATACTCAATGTGATATCACTTTTTCCTTTTTCATACATGTGCAAACATTTCTAAAATTCTGTTATTATGGGGTACTGAGTGTAGATTGAGGGAAAAAAAATAATTTAAACAAATGTAGTATGAGGCTGCAACATAACAACAAAATCGACCAAAAAGAAGAGGGTCTGAATACTTTATGAATGCACTGTATGTGTGACCATGGGATAAGTCCTACCTCCATACCCCCACCTGTGTACAGTTGGCAGGAAGTGGCTAAAGTGGAGTTCCACCTGTTTTTTTAAAGTTTCCTTTAACCACTTCCTGACCGGCTGTTGTATATAAACGGCCGGACGGTGGCACTGCAGGGGTGGGAGGCCATTTATAAATGGCCTCCCCGCACCCTGCTTCTGCGGGCTCCCCGGGAGCGCGCAGCACCGCGATCCGGTGCCCGCTGTGTCCTCTGGACACAGTGAAACACCGATCGTCGGATCTGTACGACATCTCGATCAGGTGATCACTGATTGGCCAATCAGTGATCACATGCAAAGTAGTAAGCAAGATGTCACTTCTGACATCATTGCTTACTACATGTGAAATCTGTGAATGATCACAGAGGTCACATGGTACAAGGCTATTCACAACAGCCTTGTACCATGTGACAAGCTGTGACCAATCACAGTATTTCTCAATGGCTGCAAGAATGCAGACAGAGAGAAAGAGAAATGATTGATTTTACATCCTATATGGGTGTAAAAGCAATCAGTGTAAAAAAAAAAACAAAAAACCCCACTGTCCTGCTAGGGCGACAGTATGTATAAAAAAAAATGTTTACAAATGATAATTTTTGGTTAAACTAATTTGGCTTATTTTTTTTTTTTTTTACTAAAAAGATAACGGAATACATTTTGGCCAAGATTTATGATGAAATATTTATTTGCAAAATTTTATAAGAAAAACACTTTTTTTCAAAATTTTTGGACATTTTCATTTATAGAGCAAAAAAATAAAAATCCCAGTGATGAATAAATACCACCAAAATAAAGTTTTATCTGTCTCAAAAAAATGGTAAAAAATTCATATGGGTACAGTGTTGCACGACCGCGCAATTGTCATTCAAAGTGTGATAGCGCTGAAAGCTGAAAATTGCCCTGGACAGGAAGGGGGTAAAAGTGTCCGGACAGGAAGTGGTTAAAATATTCCTTGATGTATGCCAGTAAAAGTTCGGTATGTTTTTTTTTTTTTGTTTTTTTTTCAAGGTTTACATACCTTTTTTTGTTTTATTACCCCGCACTTCCGTGCCATCATCTGCCACCCTATTGATACCTGGGATCGATGAGTCATCAATCCCAGGAATCAACAAGCTTCCTCTGCTTGTAGCATCGCATTAATTCAAAATCGGAAGGATGCGATGCCAGGCAGAGCCAAGCGCCATTTTTAAATGGGGAAATCATTCCCTTTGTCATTTGATTGACGGGTTGCCATAACAATGGGGCGTGAACTTCCACTGTTGCCGCCATTGTTATGGCAACTTGTTACAAACAACTTGCGCCGCGCTCTGCCCATACTGCGCATGTGATGTGCGAGAGGTGCATGCTGGTAAACGCTACTGCTACTAAAAGTCTGTGTGCATGGACACATAGGATAACGTGGAGGGCCATTTGAAAGCAGTAAAAAGAAACAAACGCCTGATGTCCCTAAAAAGCGGCTGCAAAAACGCCCTGTGTGTATGAGGACTAAGGCTGGCCATGTTATACAATTTTCATGAGAATTTTGCTTTAGATTTACCAAAAACCATAGAATAGGTCAAACCTAAACAACACTTTCAATTTTATCTAATTAGGCAGGCCGTTGCACTACATAATGGAAGGTAAATCTAAAGGAAATTGGGCAGAAAACTGTTAGAAAATTGTATGGCCAGCCTTATGCAGGCCATAGATGGGTCGAAAATCGGCCGAAAATTAGTCCGAAAGAATAATCGTCCGATTTTCGGATCGTTAGTGGGTGAATTTGTCGGCCGTTTTTCATGATTTTGACGCATTTTTTTAATCGGCTATGTTGGAAAAAAGCCGGCCGATTTTGTCGATTGGCCAATTTTCATAGCAATGATGGGCAAATCGGCCGCTCGTTTTAACGATTAAAAAAAATCGGCGCATGAGCAGTGACCTGCAAGGGACAGAAGTTATGGGGTGAACTTTAGGATTTAGTCGGCCGATATTTTTACTCGTTGGTGGTAACGTTGGCTGAACGAACGACAGATTTTTTGTTTATCGTTCGAAAAATCGTCCGATGTTCGACCCATCTATGCCTGCATTAGTCTATAGGCTGCCATTAAGCTCTTTGTCAGGAATTGTGCAATAAAAGTTACATGAACATCCACTAGAGGGCGTCCTTACTCTTTCAATTCTTTTTTGTACAGTTTGTCTCCTAGTTTGAGTTTAGCCTCCCGCGGTTTATTCTTTTTTCTGATGTTCCTTTTACTCTTTACACCTCTGCAGGTTGAGCTTGAGCCATTTCTGCATTGCGTTTTGCTTTGCTTTTTACGTTGTTGCACTTGCGTTTTTGATGTTTTTTTCATATTTTTAAATTCTTCTTGTTGCTAGGCAGATTTAAACCGTAAAACGCGACAAAAACGCAATACATTCTTTGCTGTAGCATTTCCATTGCAGTCTATAGAATCAGAAACGCAACTTTTTCTGTTCAAAAAAGTCTTTGACCCTTTCCAAAAAATGCACCGAGTGAAAGCGCACAGGTGTGAACATGTCTCATAGGAAATCATGTTAAATGGACTGTACTGTGGTTCTGCAAAATGCTGCAGAAAACGCTTAGGTGTGAACCTGGGCTATTGCTGAACAAGCCTTAGCATGTCCTATTTTTCCTTTTAATCCATTTATCAATGTGGGCTAAGAAACCAGACAAAGGCAGAGCAATGTAATAATATGGCATGTGTAGAAAAACAAATTCTGATATTATCAATAACCAGGGGCGGACTCACAACTCATGGGGCCCCTGGGCAATAGGGGATCATGGGGCCCCTGTGTCCTTGCGCAAACTCAAAAAAGCCTATGAAAAAGGTACTAGGGGCATCTCATGGGGCCCCCTACTAACCCCGGGCCCTCGGGTAGTGCGTGAATTTCCAAATGGTCAGTTCACCCCTGACAACATTTTACTAAATATATTTCTTTCTAAACATCTCTCATGTCAGATGAATACAGATTATAATCGGACACATTGAATGTGACCTGAGGCTACAGCGGAAGTGAACATCTTGCAGTCCCCATTTTTTTTTTCCTTGAATTGTATGGGGAAGGTTTGGACATGTCTATCCCATTCCCATAAAGGGGGCATGTCATCAGGAATAATACATAGCTTTGGTGTGGCATTCAAAATGTTTGGTTTTACCCAAGCCTTCCTTGATACAGTACACCCTAGGAGGGGAAGAACAAAAAATGTAATCAAAGCTGTATACCAGGCCTATATAAATTACCCAAATTATTGCAAATTATAAAAAAAAAAAAAAAGTACTCTGTGTAAGTACCTGAATCTGACTTGGTATTGCATTCTCTGTATAGCAGAGCTCAGACTGGTGAAGGAAGAAGCAGCACAAGTAGCCAATCAGATGTACTTCAGTACTCGTGCTAACAAGGGCCATGCTGACAGGAGGAGAGGGCAGAATGACAGAGAAAAACAAATCTGTCTGCAGCTTCTCCTTGCACTGTCTATTCACAGCCTTGGGGAGGGACAAGACCTGTAAGTGTTACTAAAATACAGCAAACAGAAAATTTGGGTCTCTTGTCCAGCCTGGTCACACACCTGTGTAAATGTCAGGACTGGATGAACAGAATTACAAGTCCTCTGACAGGTAAAATGGTAAAATAAATATTTTCTGGCAAACAAACATGGCTGCTGTCAGCGCTGATCCTTTGACATCCACACTTTCTATGCCACTGGCTCAAAACAAGCTTGCTAATCAGATGTTCACAGGTGCCATCAATGGCTGCATGCTTGTTCCTAGTCAATGCATTTCTACTTTTTTAGCTCCTAAAAATGTTTCTTGGTATGCAGCTGATCAGTTCAACAGAAGCGAGTGACTGCTGCACATGGGACATCGGCATCTTGCTTGGCTTCAGGTCACAAGGTGGCTGTAAAGAACAATGTAGGGGCCAGATGTTGTCAAGCTGCCAGATTTCTGTAATGTGCAAAAATAAATCTGAATCTGGAACATTCTCAGATCTGGCTGCTGCATGGGATAAAAAACGATGCCTCTGTCAGGTCTATAAAACACTTTCTGTGTAGCTGTTATCTTGACAAATGTAACACTGAATACATTACAATGTGCTGAGTGCTGTGTCTTCACTCCGCTGATGACCTTCATATCAAATGCTTTAATAGCCCGATCTGCTTTTAAAGCTGAAGTTTAATCTGCTTCTATTTTATCTTTTGTCCCTGACTCCTCCCATCAACAGGCTAATGAGATTTTAAAAATGTAACTATTGTGTTTTCATTACATAATTTATTTTGAACCTAGTGATATCCTCACTGGGTCTTTGTGCTTCTATATACAACGCAGGTAGATCACGGCTGGGAGGGTGTACATAGCTTCCTGAAAACGTCACATGACCTTGCCTCAGTCTTGATACAAGCAGTGGGCTGGCTCTTGGGAGGAGTTATGCAAATATAAAAAAAGTCTTGATGGGTGGATGGCAGTCTGGAGGAGTGGGTGTTTCTATGTAGAGTGCATTTACATACAGACCACCCTAGGTAACGCCCACATGTGATGCTGAGCCTTCATGATTGAAGAAACAAAATAGGCGGACCAGGGACAGTCAGGCTGGGGAGGAGTGGACTAGATCAGTGGTAGGCAACCTTTCAGAGGTTGAGCTCTACCTGGACAACATGGAGGACATCAAAGATCCCCAGGAAGGGAGGGGAAAAGCTGGGTGGCACACTTTTTTTAAAAAAAAAAATCAAGCTCCCAATTGACAGATGGCATGAAAGTGTGTCACAGTAGTGTCCTCTGTCCCCCTTCACATCATCCCCCAGAGTAGTGTCCTCTGTCCCCCTTCACATCATCCCCCAGAGTAGTGTCCTCTGTCCCCCTTCACATCACTTCACATCATCCCCCAAAGTAGTGTCCTCTGTCCCCTTCACATCATCCCCCAAAGTAGTATCCTCTGTCTCCTTCACATCCTCCCCCAAAGTAGTGTCCTCTGTCCCCCTTCACATCATTTCACATCATCCCCCAAAGTAGTGTCCTCTGTCTCCTTCACATCCTCCCCCAAAGTAGTGTCCTCTGCCCCCCTTCACATCACTTCACATCATCCCCCAAAGTATTGTCCTCTGTCTCCTTCACATCCTCCCCCAAAGTATTGTCCTCTGCCCCCCTTCACATTATTTCACATCATCCCCCAAAGTAGTGTCCTCTGTCCCCTTCACATCATCCCCCAAAGTAGTGTCCTCTGTCCCCCTTCACATCATCCCCCAAAGTAGTGTCCTCTGTCCCCCTTCACATCATCCCCCCAAAGTAGTGTCCTCTGTCCCCCTTCACATCGTCCCCCAAAGTAGTGTCCTCTGTTCCCCTTCACATTATTTCACATCATCCCCCAAAGTAGTGTCCTCTGTCCCCCTTCACATCATCCCCCAAAGTAGTGTCCTCTGTCCCCCTTCACATCACTTCACATCATCCCCCCAAAGTAGTGTCATCTGCCCCCTTCACATCGTCCCCCAAAGTAGTGTCCTCTGCCCCCTTCATATCACCCCCCCCCCACTGTAGTGCCCCCCTCCCTCCATAGTAGTGCCCTCTGCCCCCCCCCCCGCAATGCAGTGTCCTCTACCCCCTTCACATCAGCTCCTCCCTTCCCATTGTAGTGTCCTCTGCCCCCCTTAGCAGTGTCTTCTGCCTCCTACCCACAGTAGTGCCTCATATCCCCCCCCCCCCCCCCCGTACTGTAGTGTCTTCTGCCTACCACCCCAAAAGCAGTGTTCTCTGCCTCCCCTTAACACATACACACACTCCTCTGCCCCCCATAGCAGCGTCCTCTATCTCCAACCCACACTAGTGTCCTCTGCCCCCCCCCCATAGCAGTGTCCTCTACCCCCTTCGTATCACCCTGCCCCCCACTTTAGTATCCTCTTCCCTCCCCCCCCCAACAGCAGTGACCTCTGCCTCCAACCCACAGTAGTGCCCCCCCCCGAGCAGGGTTCTCTGCACCCCCCCCATGCAGTGCCCTCTATACATCAGCCCCCCCCCCCCAATTGGTAGTGTCCTCTGTCCCCCATAGCAGTGACCTCTGCCTCCCAGCCACAGTAGTGCCCCCCCAAGTAGTGTTCACTTTTTTCTTTTTCAATGAATTCTAGGTATCTTTCAGTAGGGGACAAGAACATCCCATCCCACTACAAATTGAGTTGGACGGAACTTACAGGAAACTTTGTATTCAGTCCACAGGAAGTTACAAAGAGACAACATTTCAGGCAGGATCACCATTTGTTTTTCTGTACTTGAAGAAAATGCTTGAAAAAAAGAAAATGAAAGTAGATGTAAAGGCAAGACTTTTTCATTTTGGATAAGGTAAGGGAGGGTTAAAACCCTGATCATTTTTTTTTGCCATCTGTGTTCCATTGGGGAGATTTCCCTTCAATCCCTGTCCCATAGCCAAACAGGAAGTGAGGGGAAATCCCTCCAAAGTGAGGCAATCCTGAGGTGTCACCAAGATCACCAGAGCTAGTGTTCCCCAGGACGATTTCCCCTCTATTTCTGTTCCAAATTTTGGGATTTTCTTTTACTTTCGAAGATAATAGTAAATACGACAGATAGGGTGAGACTCCCTATAGGGGGGTCATGGACAGGAATAAAAACCTGACAGGGGTTCTAATCCCTGTCTATTCTGTCCAAAATGAAAAAAAAAAATGTTTGCCAGTAGTTCTACTTTAATGCAGCCACCTCACTATTTACTGCACTTTTGTTATGTTTACGTAGACTTGGGGAAGTGGAGTGGAGACCTACCTGAACAGCATGGAAGACCTCAAAGATCACCAGGGTGAAGCACCCTTTTTTAAAAGGGATAACAAAGCAAGGCACTCTAAAAAGTGAAGAAGGTTTGAAGAGTGCAGGGGCCGGTAGTAATGCAGAGTGCAGGAGTCAGTAGCAAGTAACACGGGGTCAGTTATTTGTAAAAGACAGTGCAGGAATCTGTAGTAGCGCAGAGTGAAGGAGGCAGTAGTATATAACCAGAGTGCAGAGGTCAGGAGTATGAAATGCAGAGTTCAGAGGTTAGTAGTAACGCAGAGTGCAGGGTTCAGGAGTAAGTAAAGCAGAGTGCAGGGGTCAGTAGTATGTAACATACAGTGCAGGAGTAGGTAAAGCAGAGTGCAGGGGTCAGTAGTATGTAATGTACATTGCAGGGTTCAGGAGTAAGTAAAGCAGAGTGCAGGGGTCAGTAGTATGTAATGTACATTGCAGGGTTGAGGAGTAAGTAAAGCAGAGTGCAGGGGTCAGTAGTATGTAATGTACATTGCAGGGTTCAGGAGTAAGTAAAGCAGAGTGCAGGGGTCAGTAGTATGTAACGTACATTGCAGGGTTCAGGAGTAAGTAAAGCAGAGTGCAGGGGTCAGTAGTATGTAACGTACATTGCAGGGTTCAGGAGTAAGTAAAGCAGAGTGCAGGGCTCAGTAGTATGTAACGTACAGTGCAGGGTTCAGGAGTAAGTAAAGCAGAGTGCAGGGCTCAGTAGTATGTAACGTACATTGCAGGGTTCAGGAGTAAGTAAAGCAGAGTGCAGGGGTCAGTAGTATGTAACGTACATTGCAGGGTTCAGGAGTAAGTAAAGCAGAGTGCAGGGGTCAGTAGTATGTAATATACAGTGCAGAGGTCAGGAGTACGTAAAGCAGAGTGCAGGGGTCATTAGTATGTAACATTACATTGCAGGGTTAAGGAGTAAGTAAAGCAGAGTGTGCAGGGGATCAGTATAAGTAACACAGAGTGAAGGGGTTGGTCATATGTAGCATAGTGTTCAAGGGTCTGTAGTATGTATCTAGAGTGCAGAGGTAAGGATTAAGTATTGCAGAATGCAGGGGTCAGTAGTATGCAACATAGAGTGCAGGGGTCAGTATTATGTAAAGTTTAAAGTACAGAGGTTAGGAGTAACAGTAAGTGTGGGGGTGTTTCAGGAACGCACAATCATTCTTTTGGCCATTGTAAGGATATGTTGAAGTAATTTAAGTTGGGTCACAGAACACCCCAGCAGTTTTTTTTATTCAGTAGGTCCTCACAGTATAGAGCCTTTTACAGTATTAATTGTCCACCTCGATCATTCTTGGAAACCTAGGGTTCCTCCAAGGGTTGTTGGGGATGTGCTTGGTTGACCTCCCATTAGATGGTGTCTGCATAGTTCCGAGGTCAGCGTCACTTGGTAGCATCAGTTGCATGTCACCAATGATTATTTTCTTGGGTGGCATTCTGACCACCACTGTAAGGGGCATTCTGCCCACTGGCCATCAATGTGTGGGTAATTTTGTCCCAGTGACCCCTAATACATTTTTTAAAAGGTTCCTGTGGGACAAAGAGGCTGTGAGAGGCTCCAATTTTTTTTTATTCTTTGAAATATGTATGTTAAGATTATGGAGTCCCATTAGAAATAGAAAAAGTATTTTTTTTCCTGGAATTACATCAGTTTTTCCTTTATGTAAGATGCAAATAATTCTGCTTAGATGAAATATTTAAAAATAAACCCTCGGGGAACAAGAGGCTTTTAAAAACTATTCCTCTCAATTGCAACAAAAGGAAAAGTGCAATCAAAAGGAGTCTAATTTTTATAGTTCATTTTCTATGTCAAGACTGTAAAATAACCTCCCTCTGTGGGGTCGTTTAGTCCTATCAAATTATTTTCATGCAAGATTATCCCTAACGAGCTGCAGATTTAATATCGTGTCCCGTGCTCATACTGTGACGCTTTTCTGGAACCTCTTTCAAGGAGACGTCCTCTGCTTCTTCCTCAGAGGCAACTTCTGCTTCCACACTCAACTCCTTCCTTCCAGGCCCCTCGCTCGCTGCACGCATGGCTGCCCACCTAAATATAATGAGGCAGTATTTAGGCATGGGAAATTGGGTTATTATGTGCTTGGGTTTTTTTTTTTCCTTTTTTTTTACATCCTGGACACTTTACAGAAATTCTTTGCTGACATTCAGCCATAGAGTCACATATAGATCTCACTATAGCTGGAGATCATATATTTGGGATTCTTGCTGTGATTTGTGACTTTTTTGCAAGTTGATTTTTCAGTAACTTTACAAATTAGATCAATGAAAAGAGCGCCAACCTAGTCCACAAAATCTGTGCCTCCCTCCAGGAGGTTAAGAACCTATTTATTCTAGAATGCAGTGCGGGAAAGCTGAGTTCCCATATGGCTTCCTGCACCATAAATGCACTGTCCTTGCAATCTGCTGTGGGTGTCAGTGCAAAGTTAATGACACCAAAAATGCAGGTAACAAACACAATGCGCTGGCCTGCATCAGATCGCATGGTACAAAAATACCATGCGATCCAATTGCCGTGTGTTTCAAAAAGTAGTGCATGCACTACCTTGGTGTGGTGCGATATCAGCCGTTCAGAATGCGTTCCTGTGTGATTCACATGCAGTTCTTAGTGTGAATGGGCCCTTAGCCACTTGCAGAATGATGGCTACAGCGCAATTGTCCAGTTCTTGGAGGGCGTCATATGAGGTCCTCCCAGAACGCGCCCCCAGCGGCGCTCACCCGGTGCTCTCCATGATCGCTGTGTCCTACGGACACAGCTGATCACATGATGAGGTAAAAGGCCAATCACAGCAGCCTTTTACCACAGGATCAGCTGTGTCCAATGACACAGCAGATCACAATGTAAATACATTTGCCAGTTATCGGCAGCACTTTCCTCACGCTGTCACAGTGTGACATCCCATCCCAGTGTGACATTCTATCCCAGTGTGACATCCCATCCCAGTGTGACATTCTATCCCAGTGTGACATCCCATCCCAGTGTGACATTCTATCCCAGTGTGACACCCATCAGTGCTGCATTTCAGTGCAACATAATCAGTGCCTCCTCATCAATGCCCACCAGTGCCGCCTCATCAGTGCAGCCTCAACAATGCACATCAGTGAAGGAGAAAAATGTCCTGTTTGCAAAATGTTATAGTAGAAACAAAAAAACATTTTTTTCAAATTTTTAGCTCTTTTTTTGTTTATAATGCAAAACATAGAACACCCAGTGGCGGTTGAATACCACCAAAAGAAAGCTCTATTTGTGTGAACAAAATGCTAAAAATTGCATATGGGTACAATGTTGCATGACCGCACAATTGTCATTCAAAGTGAAAATTGTCCTGGGCAGGAAAGGGGTGTAGGTGCCCAGTAGGCAAGTGGTTAAGGCTTGTTCACACCTAATGCATTGATCTGTATTGATTAAGGCAGGCTCAATGCAAGGACACACAAATGTTATTGCTGTCTTTGTGCCAGTTCACACCAGGGGCGGACTGACCATTTGGCAACTCGGGCACTGCCTGAGGGCCCGGGGTCAGTAGGGGGCCCCATGAGATGCCCCTGGTACCTTTTTCATAGGCTTTTTTGAGTTTGGGCAAGGACACAGGGGCCCCATGATCCCCTATTGCCCGGGGGCCCCATGAGTTGTCAGTCTGCCCCTGGTTCACACCAAAGCATTGTGTTTGTGAACGCTGGGGAAAAACGAAGAACATAAAAACATTTTACTAATCACAACAGCATGCTGCAACGTACTGCAATACATAGAACTACAATAACGTTTATACAAAAAGCAAGCACTGTGATCCGGTTTAATAATGAATGGCTGGGGACGGTAGCACTCTCATGCCAAACACCCATACACAAGCGGTGTACACACAATAACACGCTGTGTTGTATAAACCAGCCCTAACATAATGGATCCTCTCCTGAGAATGTGGTATGACTAAGGTAAGCCATAGATGTTTCGATTTTCTTTCCTTCCAGCAAGCTCATTTTCCCCATCAACACTGACCCTTCTGTTGACTGACCCTCCTCCAGTGCTATTGTGTTCTGTTAGCAAGCAGCCTTCCTGGCCAGCAGAACACAATGATTGCTGCTATTGGCTATAACTGCCAGCAGTAATCACAGGAAAACACCAAACAGGATGGTTGTGCCTCAGTTGATCGATGGATCGACTTGCCCATAGATGGTGTAAATCTTGGCTGGTCCCTGCTGAACCAACCAAGATTCCATCCATCTATGGATGGCTTAAAGTATTACTAAACCCACAACAGTAAAATCAGTCTGTATATGCAGTAAAGCATGCTTGTTATACTCACTGTGGAACCTAAGGGGTTAATCCTCTGCACTGTGTAAAAAAGGCTGTTTGATCCTGTCTTCTCTGCCCCTCCTCTTGTTGAAATGTCCACCTGATACAGACTGAACCCGTGGTCACATGCACATGCTCAGTTTGGTGTGTATTGCTAGAGAGGTTTTTTTTTTTCTCTTTTGGGAAGGTGCATGTGATTAGCACAGGGCCAATTAGCACTGCCCAGACAGAGGGTCAGAGGTTTTATGTCCTCCAAGAGCAGAAAGAAAACTCCTCCTACAAGCTTTAACCAGTGCTCTGCTGGACACTGATAGAAGTCACAAGACTGCTCCAACTGCTGATGAGAAAAGGTATTTAGCAGTTTATATTTACTAAAATAATTACATTTCCATGTTGTGTGTACTGTGAGAGACCAGATATAGTGAATGCAGGGTCCAGGGAGACCAGATATAGTGAATGCAGGGTCCGGGGAGACCAGATATAGTGAATGCAGGGTCCGGGGAGACCAGATCTAGTGAATGCAGGGTCCGGGGAGACCAGATATAGGGAATGCAGGGTCCGGGGAGACCAGATATAGGGAATGCAGGGTCCGGGGAGACCAGATATAGTGAATGCAGAGTCTGGGGAGACCAGATATAGTGAATGCAGGGTCCGAGGGGACCAGATATAGTGAATGCAGAGTCCGGAGAGACCAGATATAGTGAATAAGGAGTCTGGGGAGACCAGATATAGTGAATGCAGGGTCCGGGGAGACCAGATATAGTGAATGCAGGGTCCGGGGAGAGCAGATATAGTGAATGCAGGGTCCGGGGAGACCAGATATAGTGAATGCAGGGTCCGGGGAGACCAGATATAGTGAATGCACGGTCCGGGGAGAGCAGATATAGTGAATACACGGTCCGGGGAGACCAGATATAGTGAATGCAGGTTCCAGGGTTTAGTAACACTTTAAGGCCAGGTTCACACCTATGCGGCCGTGCAGGCCATGTTTTGCGCAGGGTCAAGAGCCGATTCATTTAAATGGACTCCCGTGCCCTGGGAATAAGTCCCTGCACTTCTTCAGGAAACGCAGCCCGCACGGGAACCTTGGTTTCCTCCAAGAGCAGAAAGAAAACTCCTCCTACAAGCTTTAACTAGTGCTCTGCTGGACACTGATAGAAGTCACAAGACTGCTCTATACTGCTGATGAGAAAAGGAATTTAGCAGTTTATATTTACTAAAATAATTGCATTTCCATGTTGTGTGTACTGTGAGAGACCAGATATAGTGAATGCAGGGTGCAGGGAGACCAGATATAGTGAATGCAGGGTCCAGGGAGACCAGATATAGTGAATGCAGGGCCTGGGGAGACCAGATATAGTGAATGCAGGGTCCGGGGAGGCCAGATATAGTGAATGCAGGGTCCGGGGAGACCAGATATAGTGAATGCAGGGTCCGGGGAGGCCAGATATAGTGAATGCAGGGTCTGGGGAGACCAGATATAGTGAATGCAGGGTCCAGGGTTTAGTAACACTTTAAGGCCAGGTTCACACCTATGTGGCCGTGCAGGCCATGTTTTGCGCAGGCTCAAGAGCCGATTCATTTAAATGGACTCCCGTGCCCTGGGAATAAGTCCCTGTACTTCTTCAGGAAACACAGCCCGCACGGGAACTTCGGTTCCCAGTACGGTTGTGATTTCCAGTGTGGGTGGTGTGCCATTAGAATTAATGGCACCCGGCGGGTCCCACATTGCTCTGTGTGGGTGGTGCGGCTGCAGGCACTTTTGTGCGGATCCACAGCGGCACCACCCACACAGACGTGAACCAAGCCTTAGCAGATGTGCCTTTCTGCACTGGGGCCTTGAAATCAGTTACTATAGGGGGCATTATCTTCATGAAGTTTGTATTCTGCCCGTTGTTTCTGTGGATACCTTTCTACAACCTGAGAACATGCAGACACCACCCAAATTGGTTTCAGACTCATTACGAGGTAAGCAATAGATGGCTGTTAGCAATGGAGCAAAAAGAACCTCTGTGTGAGACAGCAACCTGCGTCTTTGATAGAATTATTTCTTAAATCTGGTAAAAACACACCTCTGTTCTGTATTTTTATTGTCATTTCACCAGTCCCTACCTCTTTGTTCTCTTTGTTGCTCTTTGGTTAAAACTGAACGCTGAACACAAAAACCTTAATTGAAACATATCCCTCAATAGCCACAAAGGATATACAGTTGCAAGAAAAAGTATGTGAACCCCTTGTGATTACGTGGAGTTTTGCATGAATTGGGCATAAAATGTGCTCTGAACGTCATCTAAGTCACAACAATAGAACACAGTCTGCTGAACATAATACTACACAAACATTAGATGTTGCCATGGTTTAATTGCACATAACATGTAAACATTCACATTGCAGGGAGGAAAAAGTATGTGAACCTTTGGACTTAATAACTGGTTGACCCTCCTTTGGCAGCAATAACCTCAACCAAACGTTTCCTGTAGTTGCAGATCAGACCTGCACAACGATCTGGAGTCATTTTGGACCACTCCTCTTCACAAAAGTGTTTCAGTGTAGCAATATTCTTGGGATGTCTGGTGTGAATCGCTCTCTTAAGGTCATGCCACAGCATTTCAATCGGGTTGAGGTCAGGACTCTGACTGGGCCACTCCAGAAGGCGTATTCGGTGCTGTTGCAGCCATTGTTTTGTTGAATTACTTGTATGCTTTGGGTCATTGTCCTGTTGCATCACCCATCCTCTGTGGAGCTTCAGTTGGCGGACAGATGGTTGTACGTTTTCCTGCAAAATGTCTTGATAAACTCTGGAATTCATTTTCCCATCAATGACAACAATCCGTCCAGGCCCTGAGGCAGCAAAGCAGCCCCAAACCATGATGCTCCCTCCGCCGTGTTTTACAGTGGGGATGAGGTTTTGATGTTGGGGTGCTGTGCCTTTTTTTCTCCACACATAGTGTTGTGTGTTCTTCCCAAACAACTCAATCTTGGTTTCATCTGTCCACAGTATATTTTGCCAGTAGTGCTGTGGAACATCCAGGTGCTCTTTTGCAAACTTCAAACGTGCTGCAATATTCTTTTTGGACAGCAATGGCTTCCTCCGTGGTGTCCTCCCATGTACTCCATTCTTGTTTAATGTTTTCCTTATTGTAGATGTGTCAACAAAAATGTGCGAAAGATTTCTGTAGGTCTTTAGCTGACACTCTGGGATTCTTCTTTACCTCATGCAGCATTTTGCGCTGTGCTCTTGCAGTCATTTTTACAGGACGACCATGCCTAGGGAGAGTAGCAACAGTGCTAAACTTTCTCCATTTGTAGAAAGTCTGTCTTACCGTGGACACATGAACATCAAGGCTTTTGGAGATACTTTTGTAACCCTTTCCAGCTTCATGCAAGTCAACAATTCTTGATCGTAGGTCTTCTGAGAGCTCTTTTCTGCGAGGCATGGTTCACATCAGACAGTGCTTCTTGAAACCAGTAAACCCAAAACAGTGTGTGTTTTTTAAGGGCAGGACAGCTGTCAGCAACACATCCAATATCATCACACTGATTGGAGTCAAGGTTGGCTCACTCCTGGCTCCAATTAGCTCTGGGAGAAGTCATTAAGCTAGGGCCTCACATACTTTTTCCTCCCTGCACTGTGAATGTTTACATGTTATGTGCAATTAAACCATGACAACATCTAATGTTTGTGTAGTATTATGTTCAGCAGACTGTGTTCTTCTATTGTTGTGACTTAGATGACGTTCAGAGCACATTTTATGCCCAATTCATGCAAAACTCCACGTAATCCCAAGGGGTTCACATACGTTTTCTTGCAACTGTAAATCCACTTTGCATACACCGAACGCCTTTGCAAGGTCAGATATTACCTTGTAAAAGTAGTAGTGGCATCATCACTGTGCAGAGAGCAGAGCTGTGGGAGGGACTCAGCAGGCCCCACCCACTACAGGCTGCCTAAAGAAAATGATAGTAGGGGCGGAGACAAGACCAGTCACCCTGCACAAAAACACAGAGCAGCAGTGACCGGTCTTTATTACAGGAAGCTCCTGCACAGAGTCAGTTTCATACTGGATTACTGCACAGATCTGGGAAAAATACACAAAGTACACCAAGTCTCAGGGAAGAATACACAAATCGTATTATATTCAGACAATATTTACTTATCCTGGAGTTCAGCTTTAAGCCCATTAAAAACGTATCTCTGTTCACTACATTTTTTGTCATTCACCGTCCCCCGTCTCTGCATTCACCTCTCAGCTCTTCAGTTAATTCTTTCTCAGTTGATTTGAATTTGTACCTAAACAAATATTGACAGAAGTGATTTTCTCCTGTAGACGAGACATGTTGTTCTCCAAACATTGGAGGGTAATTTGAGACTCAATCAGCATAACGAAGCGTCTATTAGTTTGTAATGAGTCGGAATAATCTTCCAGAGTGTTTGTATTTGTTGGGAGTTATGGAGATAATTCTTTTATCGGAGATGTGATGAGCGCTCTGGAAAGTTGCTGCTTTTCCTAACAAACCTTTTTATACTAATATCTATGAATACTTATAAATAATCACCTAATGATAGAATCCAAAAAAGAAAAGCTTGTGGCGGTCAAATTTAAGGTGGATGTAACTTTATTGTATCTGAAAAATCATCATGGTATCTCCACTTAGAACCTCCTCGCATGATGCGTTTCACCGAAACGACTGACCCCCGGTTCACATCTATGCGGCCATGCAGGCTGCGTTTTGCATGGGCACACGAGCCCATTCATTTAAATGGACTTCCATGCTCATGACACGCAGGGAAGAAGTACGGTTGCGTTTTCCAGTGCGGGCGGTGTGCCATTAGAACTAATGGCACCTGCCCGTGGGTCCACAATTCTCTGTGTGGATGGTGCGGCTGCACAGATTTTCGTGCCAATCCGCAGCGGCACCACCCGCACATATATGAACCTTGGGTTAATGTAAAGCGAATGTCATGTAAAAGGGAAGTTCCACTTTGCCAGCTCCTCCCCAAATCCCCCCCCCCCCCCCCCACACACACACACCTACCTACCTTTGGAAACTTGCATTTTTTGACACCTAGCTTTGACAGTTACCCGCTCCCACTTCCACTTGGATGGGCGATCGGAGGGAAGTTATCCAAAGATTGACTCACTGATGGCTCCCACTTATGATAAAACCCAATCAGGATGAAATGCATAAGAAGGTGGGGGTCTATCTGTGAGCCAGTCTGGCAGAAGAAAATGTACAGTTGTGTTCAAAATAATAGCAGTCAGACATCACTAACCTGATCAATCACTGTTTTTGGTAGAAATGATATTTCTACATGGCAAATAATTTACTAGCAGGTGTAGTAGAGTAATAGAAATCTAACAGACCCAACAATCATGACATGCATGCTGCTGATTCTGTGTAATTGAATCACTAATTGAAAGGGGCAATAATAGCAGTGTGGAGTTCTATTAGTGAGGTCATTCATTCTTTGAAAAACAGGTGGCAATTATTGCCCTTATTTAAGGAAGGAAGGCAGCAAATGTTGTACATGCTGGTTACAGTGCATTTCTCTCTGAAATTCTGAGGAAAATGGGTCGTTCCAGGCATTGTTCAGAAGAACAGCGTACCTTGATTAAAAAGTTGATTGGAGAGGGGAAAACATATAAAGAAGTGCAGAAAATGATAGGCTGCTCAAATAAAATGATCGCAAATGCTTTAAAATGGCAGCCAAAACCTGAAAGACGTGGAAGAAAGCGAAAAACTACCATTCCAATGGATAGAAGAATAGCCAAAATGGCGCGGACACAGCCAACAATCAGCTCCAGGAAGATGAAAGAAGGTGTAAAGTTCCCTGTGAGGACTGTTACAATTAGAAGACGCCGATGTGAAGCCAAGCTATCTGCAAGAAGCCCCCGCAAAGTCCCACTGTTGAAAAAAAGACATGTGCTGAAGAGGTTACAATTTGCCAAAGAGCACATTGACTGGCCTAAAGAGAAATGGCGCAACATTTTGTGGACTGATGAAAGTAAGATTGTTCTTTTTGGGTCTAGTGGGCGGAGACAGTTTGTCAGACGACCCTCAAACACTGAATTCAAGCCACAGTACACTGTGAAGACAGTGAAGCATGGTGGTGCAAGCATCATGATATGGGGATGTTTCTCATACTACGGTGTTGGGCCTATTTATCGCATACCAGGGATCATGGATCAGTTTGAATACATCAGAATACTTGAAGAGGTCATGCTGCCTTATGCTGAAGAGGAAATGCCCTTGAAATGGGTGTTCCAACAAGACAATGACCCCAAACACACCAGTAAACGTGCAACATCTTGGTTCCAGACCAACAAGATTGACGTTATGGAGTGGCCAGCCCAATCCCCGGATCTTAATCCAATAGAAAACTTGTGGGGTGACATCAAAAATGCAGTTTCTGAGGCAAAACCAAGAAATAGAGAAGAACTGTGGAATGTCGTCCAATCATCCTGGGCTGGAATACCTGTTCACAGGGGCCAGAAGTTGGGTGACTCCATGCAACACAGATGTACAGCAGTTCTCAGAAACAGTGCTTATACAACCAAATATTCATTAAGTCATTCAAAGGAAAGCAAAATCTTCAAACATTTTTCAGTTTATATAGTGAATGTTTGAGTTTGTAAAGAAGAATACAAACACTGCTATTTTTTTGAACCGTCTAATATTCACTTTTCTTCAAATGTTTTAGAGGAACAACACAAATTTGATATATTTTTCTTCATGTTTTGATTTGGAATAGAATGTGTCGTGTTCCCAATGCATTTGTGTGTATGGATATAAAAGCTATTAGGAGGATTTTGAGCTTTATTCACTTTTTTCAACACACTGCTATTATTTTGAACACAACTGTAAGTGATGTTATGTCATCACTGTTTGCCCCCTTTTTAGATGTTCGATATAAAGAAAGAAGACAAAAGAAAAGAGTGTTCTACGGAAAAGCCTTGTGCACTTTACACCATAGATCAGTACTATATTAAGTCTTTGGCGCCAACTGCCTTCTGTCCCTTTTAAGGGTTCCAAAAGCCAGAAGGCGGGCCTTTAGGTCATGTGACCGCTGTGATTGGCTGTCACAGCAGTCACATGATCGGAATGCTCCCAATCGCAAGTATGCATCGGGAGCAGGGGAGGACTGACCATTTGGAAACTCGAGCACTGCCCGAGGGCCCGGGGTCAGTAGGGGGCCCCATGAGATGCCCCTGGTACCTTTTTCATAGGCTTTTTTGAGTTTGGGCAAGGACGCAGGGGCCCCATGATTTGTCAGTCCGCCCTTGATCGGGAGCTTACCGATCACTGCCGGCAACTGTGCTGGGAGGTGCAGAGGACACGCTCTCAGCATGGTAAGTAATTCTTACAGGGCTGCATGTTTGTGTGCGCAGTCGGCATCAAGAGGTTAACTAGACTAAACTAAATGATCTTATTAAAATACTCATGATTATTCAATTATTAAAGCAAAACCCATTTTCAGGGCACCATGGACCAAACACCTCCATGCATCGAGGACTGCCCACTGCTGTAGGAGATCCAAAGAGGAAAATGACCCTGTGCATGGTGTGACCAGCTTCCTGAAAAAGTGACTATTAAAAGAAAGTAAAACAGTCTACTAAAATTACACACTGCAGAGCTCAGCAAGGAGAGCTCTGAGAAATGATTGGAGGGAAGGGACACCCCCCCTTCACACAGCACAGAGGAACAGCATACTTCCCAACTGTCCCTAATTTGGAACAAAGTCCCTCTGTCCTTATTTCCTCCACATTTGTCCCTCATTTTGGTCTGATCTATATATAGTTTTATATAAAATGCACTATTTATCTTTCAAAAAGTGTTTCCCAGTGCTACACCTTTCATCCAGCTTTTAAATGGTTGCATTTGTAAACTTCAAAAGTCAATATAAAGGATTAGTAGTAGCAAAAAAAACATTTGGGGGTTTAACTAATCTCTTTTTTGCATAATTCTCCTTTTAAGAGGGTGTGACAGGGGGTGTGTCCAATGCCTACATACATTTGCTAATAGGTGTCTCCCGTTCCCTTCTCAAAAAGTTGGGAGGTATGGAACAGAGCTGAAGCTGTCAGTCACAGACTGTGTGCTGGAGATCCCTCCCCTGTCACCTTTTTTATTTTGGTGTCAGGAAAACTTGTCAGATGTGATTCATGATGTTAGCAGAGGAACAAAGCAGGAGACAGAAATCACACTTTGCATTCTTAATTGAAACAAGTACACACTATAGAGGGATATGCTTTGTTCATATTTCATGTCTGAGGTTTACAACCAATTTAGGCACTAAACTGCAACCATTTTACTCCAATCAAACAACTGTACCCAGGCAAAGTCTTTGAGGTCTACCAGAGAAAGAGAGTAAGTACTGTACAAGAAGAAGATCTGACCCTAGAGATACCTGGAGAAAGAACAAAGGATCTGAGAGTCCAAGAACGTTTAATATTGCTGTTAGTTTATGAGAACAACATACAACATCCAATGTGTTTCGGGGACTAAGAGATGACCTCCGTCTTCAGGGTTTAGGACTCAGGGTTGGCACAAAAGCCATGAGGTAATTGCTGTGTAGACGTTGGGCATAACAAGGATTTGCGGGTCATTAAAAAAAATCTTATTATGTCCAACCTTTCCACAGCAAGCAATTGTCTGCTGGTTACTGGGCCTTCCCTAAGTCCACCTAATTACCCATCTATTTAGGCCTGGAAAAAGGGGAAGGTATTTGAGCCTCCTGAAACACATTGAATGCACTACGTTGGTTTTGTAAATCAGTGTCAACATTAAAAGTTCTTGGACTCCCAGGCCTTCCATTCAGCACTCTCATTAGACTCTACACTTGTTGATCTTCAAATCTGGATCCCCCTATTTCATGGGTACCCCAGTTTTGTCAAGAGCAGCCTTACCTAAGCACTGTGCCCTGTTACAATCTGATCCATCTACCGGTAATCTGAAATCCAGCACCTCATCTTTGCTCCTTCCTGGAGCAGGATGAAGACATTCTTAGCGGGTGAGCTGTAGGCCATACTTTCATGACCTGAGCTTATAGATCAGCATTTCTCTACTTTGTTACCCCAAAATAAACCCTTGAAATAAATTCCAGGTCTAAGGGAACCCTTGCTAAAATTAACTTAATGGTGGTCAGTGGGAGGAATGCTCCTCTTACACTGGTGATCAGAATGTATGGTACCACTGCATTGGTGTAAGGCCAATGTGATGCCTATATTTTCTCCTAGATATATTCTCCTAGAATAGATTGTAAGCTACAAGGAGCAGGGACCTGGAACCCCTCGTGTATCGCACTGTATTGTTATTGTACTGTCTCATGTATTGTCCCCCATTGTAATGTACAGTGCTGAGCGAACTGTTGGCGCTATATAAATACTGTATAATATTACTGTATAATAATATTTAAAAAGGGATCAAAGTCTTTACTAAGTAACTACAGAACAGATAGTGTAACTTCTATAGTCAGGAAGATATTAAGAGTTTATTATAAGACCACATAAAGGAGTTTGGATTCATGAAAGACAGAAGTTGTCAAACAAATTTCTTTTTATGAGGGGGTGAGCAAAACCTTAGATAAAGGAGTGGCTGTGGACATGGTATACTTGGATTTTGCAAAACGGTTTGACACAGTTCCCCACACATGGTTAATGTGTAAGGTTAAGTCTACGGACTTGGAAAAATCCGTTTATAAACGGATAGAAAACTGTCTAAAAGGTCGCATTCAGGGAGTAGTGGTTAATGATCCATACTCTGAATGGTCTATGGATGTTAGTGGTGTACCCCAAGGTTCAGTGTTGGGACCCTTACTTTTTAATATATTTATAAATGATATAGGGTCTGGGATTAAAAGTACCATTTCGGTCTTTGCCAAGGACACCAAGCTGTGTAGTGGAATAACGTTCTTACAGGATGTCTC
Source organism: Staurois parvus (assembly GCF_062004578.1). Taxonomy (NCBI): domain Eukaryota; kingdom Metazoa; phylum Chordata; class Amphibia; order Anura; family Ranidae; genus Staurois; species Staurois parvus. The sequence continues at coordinate 393,832 of NW_028318049.1, forward strand.
CAATTTACAAGCCGACCTCAATGTTTGTTTAATTGGGTAGCTATGTGGCAAATAATGTTGACAAATGTAAAGTTATACATTTGGGAGCTAAAAACACACATTCATCATACATTCTAGGAGAGGAGAACAGCTGGGTAAGTCAACGGTGGAGAAGGATCTGGATGTTCTGGTAGATCTTAGACTTAATAATAGCATGCAATGCCAATCTGCAGTTTCTAAAGCAAGCAAAATCCTTTCTTGTATTGAGAGAGGTATAGACTCCAGAGAGAGAGATATAATTTTACACCTGTACAAATCATTAGCAAGACCTCATCGGGAATATGCAGTTCAATTTTGGGCACCAATTCACAAAAAGGATATTGGAAAACTGGAGAAAGTGCAGAGAAGGGCAACCAAACTGATAAGAGGCATGGAGGAGATCAGCTATGAGGAAAGATTAGAGGAACTGAATTTATTCTTTCTTGAGAAGAGGAGATTAAGGGGAGATATGATCACCATGTATAATACATAAGGGGGGATATGATCACCATGTATAATACATAAGGGGGGATATGATCACCATGTATAATACATAAGGGGGGATATGATCACCATGTATAATACATAAGGGGGGATATGATCTCCATGTATAATACATAAGGGGGGATATGCTCAACATGTATAATACATAAGGGGGGATGTGATCACCATGTATAATACATAAGGGGGGGTATGATCTCCATGTATAATACATAAGGGGGATGTGATCTCCATGTATAATACATAAGGGGGGATATGATCACCATGTATAAATACATAAGGGGGGATATGATCACCATGTATAATACATAAAGGGGGATACGATCTCCATGTATAATACATAAGGGGGGATATGATCTCCATGTATAATACATAAGGGGGGATATGATCACCATGTATAATACATAAGGGGGGATATTATCTCCATGTATAATACATAAGGGGGGATATGATCACCATGTATAATACATAAGGGGGGATATGATCACCATGTATAATACATAAGGGGGGATATGATCTCCATGTATAATACATAAGGGGGGATATGATCACCATGTATAAATACATAAGGGGGGATATGATCACCATGTATAATACATAAAGGGGGATACGATCTCCATGTATAATACATAAGGGGGGATACGATCACCATGTATAATACATAAGGGGGGATATGATCACCATGTATAATACATAAGGGGGGATATTATCTCCATGTATAATACATAAGGGGGGATATTATCTCCATGTATAATACATAAGGGGGGATATGATCACCATGTATAATACATAAGGGGGGATATGATCACCATGTATAATACATAAGGGGGGATATGATCTCCATGTATAATACATAAGGGGGGATATGCTCAACATGTATAAATACATAGGTGGTCCATATAGTGAATTTGGTGTAGAGTTATTAATATTAAGATCATTACAGATTCTTTAGGACTTGAAGAAAAGAGATTTAATCTTCACAAAGAGAAAGGCTTGCCTCTTACATTGGTGATCATTGGGAAGAATGTTCCTTACATTGATGGTCATTGAGAAGCTTACTCCTTACATTGGTGGTCAGAGGGGATAATTCTCCTTAAATTGGTGGTCAATGGGAAGAATGTTCCTTATATTGGCGGTTAGTGGGGAGAATGCTCCTTACATTGGTGGTCAGTGGGAAGATTACAGACAACTAAAAAGGTCATTGGTGTCATGCAGCAGGCTCTGCCAAGTGGAAATGGCCCCCTGTAACTATAGAGACACCATAAAATGAGAGGTCAATTAGCCACAGCTCAAGGAACCTCTACCAACCTCTCTAGGAACCCTGGTTGAGAATAGCTAGTTTAGGGTAACACAGATTTACATTAAATATTATTTTTTCATGAAATCTGAATACAATCTATACAATATAAGTGTTTATAATTATTTTTTTTTATTTTTTATCAATTGACAAAATGGAAAGTAAATGAACTGAAGAGAAATCAAAATCAAATCAATATTTGGTGTGACCATCAATTCTTCTAGGTACACTTGCACACAGTTTGTGAAGGAACCCGATATGTAGGTTGTTCCAAACATCTTGGAGAACTAACCAAAGATCATCTGTGGATGTAGGCTACCTCAAATCCTTCTGTCTCTTCATGTAATCCTAGACAGACTCCATGAATTTGAGATCAGAAGAAGCTTACTCCTTACACTGGTGGTCAGTGGGGATAATTCTCCTTAAATCGGTGGTCAATGGGAAGAATGTTCTTTACATTGGTGGTCAGTTGGGAGAATGCTCCTTACATTGGTGGTCAGTGGGGATAATTCTCCTTAAATTGGTGGTCAATGGGAAGAATGTTCTTTACATTGGTGGTCAGTGGGGAGAATGCTCCTTACATTGGTGGTCAGTGGGAAGATTACAGACAACTAAAAAGGTCATTGGTGTCATTCAGCAGGCTCTGCCAAGTGGAAATGGCCCCCTGTAACTATAGAGACACCATAAAATGAGAGGTCAATCAGCCACAGCTCAAGGAACCTCTACCAACCTCTATAGGAACCCTGGTTGAGAATAGCTAGTTTTGGGTAACACAGATTTACATTAAATATTATTTTTCCATGAAATCTGAATACAATCTAATTTTGTTCAGCCTATCCATGGGTGCAACTTGCATACTCACTTGTAATATTCACTCTGGGAGAGGCAGCCTGTGTGTTCAATGGAAGGAAACCGTCTTAGAGGAAGTCAAGGCATTTGAGATAAGAATTCTTTAAGTACCAGACTCATTTCCAAGGCGGTTCCTGTTTTGTTCTCAAGACAAAGATGTCTTTCCTAATAATAAAAGATTTCCTGTGTTTTTCTCAGCAAAATCACATGAATGGTCAACTTATACGAGGAAAGAATAATTGTATGTTTAAAAAAAAAAATAAACCAACAACAAACCATAAAATAAAAGAAATGCTTCCTTCCATGATCATACATTTAGACATGGCAATACAGAAGGGGTTTGAAGTAGTCAATTGCTCAGTGGCTAGCACTCTTACTTGCCATGCTGTGGTCTCACCTTGTCTGTACTCATTGCTTTGTAAAATCCAAAAACATGCAGGTAGGTTATTGCAGTTTCACTAAAAGTGCATTTAAACCTACTCACCATAATCTCATGTACATTTTACCATGTTAAAGCAATTTTGAAAGTCAACTTCAGTATTGCAGCTCTCAACAAAATCCCTGGTAATCCTGCCATTAGGATCCTAGTTCAGACACCTCCTATTATAGGGTGACAACTCTGTCCCTGCTTTCCAAGCATGCTCCTGTGTTGTCACCTTGTCACACTGCCTTCTAATAACAAGTGTCCTTGCCAATGCACACTGTTATCACCATCAGGAAACCCCATACAAAAAAAACAAACTGAAGAGGGCACACCAGCCTAGTGCATTATCCCATGTGACATTTATTTAAAATCTGCATTTAAAATCTGTGCAAAAGTCTTAGGCAGGTGTGGAAAAATGCTGTAAATTAAGACTGCTTTCAGAAATATAAGTGTTTATAATTTATTTTTTATCAATTAACAAAATGAAAATTAAATGAACAGAAGAAAAATCAAATCAATGTTTGGTGTGATCATCAATTCTTCTAGGTATACTTGCACACAGTTTTTGAAGGAACCCAGTGTATAGGTTGTTCCAAACATCTTGGAGAACTAACCAAAGATCTTCTGTGGATGTAGGCTACCTCAAATCCTTCTGTCTCTTCATGTAATCCTAGACAGACTCCATAATTTTGAGATCAGGGCTCTGTGATGGCCAAACGATCACTTCCAGGACTCCTTGCTCTTCTTTACACTGAAGATACAGTGGGGTAAATAATTATTTGGTCCCCTGCAGATTTTGTATGTTTGCCCACTTACAAAGAAATGAAGGGTCTATAATTTTTATCATAGGTGTATGTTAACCATTTGACGCCCGGCCTATGGCCAAATGGCGTCCGCAAAAATGCATTACCTTTCCAGGAGGCCGCCATATGGCGTCCTCCAACACATGCGCAGTTCGCGCTCTTGCAGAGCCGCGCAGCGGCGCGATCTGTCACCGGCCGTGTACCTCGGACGCGGCCGATGACAGATCTGAGTACCGGCCCCCGTTGCCGGTACCATGTGACCTGCTGTGACCAATCACAGCATGTCACATGACAGTTGTATACAATGGATGGCTTCATTCATGCCATCCATTGTATACTAGTGTCTAGCTGTGAATGGTCACAGCTAATCACATGCACATGTCATGTGTTTAGCTGTGGCCAAATCACTGCTAAGCACAAAAAAAAAAAACCCCTGAATGAATCGATGTCATTCAGGTAAATGCTTGCTTATAGCAAAGTAATTCTTTGCTATAAGCAAATTGTGTACAAAAAATAAAATACTGATCACTTCCCCAAAGTAGTACAATGTTACTATGGTAACATTGTACTACTTTGGACATGGTGAAATATGAAAAAAAAAATCTTAAAAGTTTCCAAATGGTCAGTCCGCCCCTGTTCAGATCTATACTATAGTTTGTGAACTCTATAACGTTCCTACAGACTAAATAATAAATACTTATTTGGGTTATTTTCACCAAAGACATGTAGCAGAATACATCTTGGCCTAAATGTATGAAGAACAATTATTTATTTGCAAACTTTTATAACAGAAACATGTTTTTTTTTTCAAACTTTTCAGTCTTTTTTCGTTAATTTAGCAAAAAATAAAAACCCCAGCGATGATTAAATACCACCAAAAGAAAGCTCTAGTTGTGAGAAGAAAATTATAAAATTTTAGTTTGGGTACAGTGTTGTATGACCGCGCAATTGTCATTCAAAGTGTGAGAGTGCTGAAACCTGAAAAATGGCCTGGGCAGGAAGGTGTAAAATTGCCCGGTATTGAAACGGTTAAATGATAGGGACAGAATATCAACAAAAAAATCCAGAAAAAACAGAAAAATCCAGAAAAAACACTATACAAATGTTAGAAATTGAGTTGCAGTTCAATGAGTAAAATAAGTATTTGATCCCCTACCAGCTAACAATAATTTTGGCTCCCACAGACTGACTATGTGCTCATGTGGTACACAGATTAGTCCTGTCAATTTAAGAAGGTGCTCCTAAATACAACATGTTATGTGTATAAAAGACACCTGTCCACAGAATCTCTTTCTTCCATTCAAACCTCACCACCATTATGGTCAAGACCAAAGAGCTGTCAAAGGACATCGGGGACAAGATTGTAGACCTGCACAAGGCTGGAATGGGCTTCAAGACCATCAGCAAGAAACTTGGTGAGAAGAAGACAACTGTTGGAGCGATTATTCGCAAATGGAAGAAGTACAAAATAACCATCAATCGCCCTCGGTCTGGAGCTCCATGCAAGATTACACCTCATGAGGTAAGGATGATCATGAGAAAAGTGAGGTATCAGCTCAGAACTACACGAGAGGAGCTTGTGAATAATCTCAAGGCAGTTGGGACCACAGTCACAAAACAAACCATTGGTAACACAATATGCTGCCATGGATTGAAATCCTGTAGCGCCCACAAGGTCCCCTTCCTCAAGAAGGCACATGTACAGGCCTATCTGAAGTTTACCAATGGACAGCAAGATGATTCAGAGAAGGATTGGGAGAGAGTGCTGTGGTCAGATGAGATCAAAATTGAGTTCTTTGGCATTAACTTGACTCGACTGTTTGGAAGAAGAAAAATGCTGACTATGACCCTAAGAACACCATCATTACAGTCAAGCATGGAGGTAGAAACATTATGCTTTGGGGCTGTTTCTCTGCTAAAGGTACAGGCCAACTTTGCCACATTGAGAGGCCAATGGGCGGGGCCATGTATTGTAAAATCTTGGCTGAGAACCTTCTTCCCTCAGCCAGAACACTGAAGATGGGTCATTGATGGGTCTTCCAGCATGACTCAAAACATATGGCCAAGGCAAGCAGGGGGTGGCTCAAGAAGAAGCACATTAAGGTCATGGAGTGGCCTAGCCAGTCTCCAGACCTTAATCCTATAGAACATTTATGGAGGGAGCTGAAACTTCGAGTTGCCAAACGACAGCCAAGAAACCATTTAAAGGATTTAAAGATCTGTAAAGAAGAGTGGACCAAAATCCCTCCTGAGATGTGTGCAAACCTAGTAACCAACTACAAGAAACGTCTTACCTCTGTGCTTGCCAACAAGGATTTCTCCACCAAGTACTAAGTCATGTTTTGCTTGGGGATCAAATACTTATTTTACTTACTGAACTGCAACTCAGTTTATAACATTTGTATCGTGTTTTTTTCTGGATTTTTGGTTGATACTCTGTCTCTATCATTTAAAATACAGCTATGATAAAAATTATAGACCCTTCATTTCTTTGTAAGTGGGCAAACTTACACAGTCTGCAGGAGATCAAATCATTTTTTTCCCCACTGTAGTTCTTAATGAGTTTGGCTGCATGTTTGGGGATGTCCTGCTGCAGAATACATTTGGGACCAATCACACGCCTCTCTTATGGTATGGCATGATGGATAAGTATCTGCTTGTATTTCTCAGCATTGAGAACCCTGTTGATTCTGACCAAATCTCCAACTCCATTTGCAGAAATGCTGTCCCAAACTTTCAAAGGAACTCCACTATGCTTCACTGTTGCCTGCAGACACTCATTATTGTATCATTCTCTAGCCCTTCAGCTAACAAACTGCCTCCTGCTACAACCAAATATTTCACATTTTGCCTCTTCAGTCCAGAGCATCTGCTGCCATTTTCTGCACTCCAATTCCTATGTTTTCATGCATAGGACAAGGAAACAAGGTTAGGCGACTCAACTATAGCACTGTATTCACAAAGCGTGTGAATGAAACAGCATATTATGCTACACATCCGTAGCCCAGTTGTTCATAAAGCTCAGCGTACTCCAAAGCCATCAGGGTCATTGTTGTCTTATACGTTTCGAGGGCTAGTTACATAGTTACATAGTTAGTCTGGCTGAAAAAAGACAAAAGTCCATCTAGTTCAACCAAAAAAAAAAAAAGTTATAATCCTACACCCAAGTTTATCCAGAGGAAGGCAAAAAACCCAGAAAAGCATGATCCTTTTTGCTGTTGCAGGGGGAAAAAATTCCTTCTTGATCCCCCAAGAGGCAATCGGATATTCCCTGGATCAACTTTACCTATAAATGTTAGTATCCAGTTATATTCTGTGTATCTAGGAAAGAATCCAGGACTTTTTTAAAGCAATCCACTGAGCTGGCCAGAACCAACTCTTGAGGGAGTCTATTCCACATTTTCGCAGCTCTTAATGTGAATAAACCTTTCCGTGTTTGGAGATTAAATCTCTTTTCCTCCAGACATAAAGAGTGCCCCCTTGTTCTCTGTGATGACCTCAGGGTGAATAGCTCTACACCGCATTCACTATATGAACCACTGATGTATTTATACATGGAGATCATATCCCCCCTTATGTATTATACATGGAATCATATCCCCCCTTATGTATTATACATGGAGATCATATCCCCCCTTATGTATTATACATGGTGATCATATCCCCCCTTATGTATTATACATGGTGATCATATCCCCCTTATGTATTATACATGGAGATCATATCCCCCCTTATGTATTATACATGGAGATCATATCCCCCCTTATGTATTATACATGGTGATCATATCCCCCCTTATGTATTATACATGGTGATCATATCCCCCCCTTATGTATTATACATGGAGCTCATATCCCCCCCTTATGTATTATACATGGTGATCATATCCCCCTTATGTATTATACATGGTGATCATATCCCCTTTATGTATTATACATGGAGATCATATCCCCCCTTATGTAATATACATGGTGATCATATCCCCCCTTATGTATTATACATGGAGATCATATCCCCCCTTTATGTATTGTACATGGTGATCATATCCCCCCTTATGTATTATACATGGTGATCATATCCCCCCTTATGTATTATACATGGTGATCATATCCCCCCTTATGTATTATACATGGTGATCATATCCCCCCTTATGTATTATACATGGTGATCATATCCCCCCTTATGTATTATACATGGTGATCATATCCCCCTTATGTATTATACATGGTGATCATATCCCCCTTATGTATTATACATGGAGATCATATCCCCCCTTATGTATTATACATGGAGATCATATCCCCCCTTATGTATTATACATGGAGATCATATCCCCCCTTATGTATTATACATGGAGATCATATCCCCCCTTTATGTATTATACATGGAGATCATATCCCCCCCCTTATGTATTATACATGGTGATCATATCCCCCCTTATGTATTATACATGGAGATCATATCCCCCCTTATGTATTATACATGGAGATCATATCCCCCCTTATGTAATATACATGGTGATCATATCCCCCCTTATGTAATATACATGGTGATCATATCCCCCCTTATGTATTATACATGGAGATCATATCCCCCCTTATGTATTATACATGGAGATCATATCCCCCCTTATGTATTATACATGGAGATCATATCCCCCTTATGTATTATACATGGAGATCATATCCCCCCTTATGTAATATACATGGTGATCATATCCCCCCTTTATGTATTATACATGGAGATCATATCCCCCCTTATGTATTATACATGGAGATCATATCCCCCCTTTATGTATTATACATGGAGATCATATCCCCCCCCTTATGTATTATACATGGTGATCATATCCCCCCTTATGTATTATACATGGAGATCATACCCCCCCTTATGTATTATACATGGAGATCATATCCCCCTTATGTATTATACATGGAGATCATATCCCCCCTTATGTAATATACATGGTGATCATATCCCCCCTTATGTATTATACATGGAGATCATATCCCCCCTTATGTATTATACATGGAGATCATACCCCCCCTTATGTATTATACATGGAGATCATATCCCCCCTTAATCTCCTCTTCTCAAGAGAGAATACATTCAGTTCCTCTAATCTTTCCTCATAGCTGAGCTCCTCCATGCCTCTTATCAGTTTGGTTGCCCTTCTCTGTACTTTCTCCAGTTCCTCAATGTTCTTCTTGTGAATTGGTGCCCAAAACTGAACTGCATATTCCAGATGAGGTCTTACTAATGATTTGTACCGGGGGAAATGATATCTCTCTCTGGAGTCTATAACTCTTTTAATACAAGAGAGGATTTTGCTCGCTGTAGAAACTGCAGCTTGGCATCGCATGTCATTATTAAGCTTGTGATCTACCAGAACTCCCAGATCCTTCTCCACCATTGATTCCCCCCCAGTTCATAGGGCTATACTCTCTTCATCAGAGGTTTGGCTCATATAACTGGTCAATGACACACTTTTTTTACTTTTTACACACATGGTTATTGAATGAGTAACAATCTCTCAAGGTAAGTTTGCTTTGAACTTGGTCTAAGTCATGTAAGAAGATAGTGTATCCAGGAAATATCCGATTGCCTCTCAGGAGATCAGGAATGAGTATTTTTCCCCTGCAGGAGCAAATTGGATCATGCTTTGCTGGGTATTTTGCCTTCCTCTGGATCAACTGTGGGTGTAACTATGTAAGTACATGGATGTGCTGAGGCTGGCACTGTTGGTAAGCTGGGCTTCAGGGAGTCATGCCAAGTCTTCTAGTGCCCTGCAGTACCTCATAGAATAGAGCAAAAGCCCTTTATTAGTCTACAGGGGACTATTAGGCTAGGTTCACATATGTGCAGGTGGTGCGGCTGCGGATCCACATGAAATCCGTGCAGCCACACCACCCGCACAGAGGAATGCGGACCCGCAGGCGGGTGCCATCAGTTCTAATGGTATGCCGCCCGCACTGGAAAACACAACCGTACCGAGGTTCCCGTGAGGACTACATTTTCAGAAGAAGTGCAGGGACTTCTTCCTTGCGTGTCATGGGGCACGGGAGTCCATTCAAATGAATGGGCTCTCGTGCCCACGCAAAATGCGGCCCACACGGTCACATATATGTGAACCAGGGGTCATTGTCCTCCATTATCCAAAGTCTTGTTGCCCCATAGATGTGGATATTCATAGACCAGTTATATGAGCCAAATGATGAGATACCACCTTCAGCTGTATCCTTGGGATGTATAAGTTCTCACTCAATTTGGTATTTACTGTATCAAAGGGTTGGTGCTGAATTTTTCCTCTCAATGGGGGTCCCCACCGGTTACACCTGAGCGATAGCTTACGATATATCGGGAAATGAGTTGCACGCTACGCCAAAGCTTGATGCAAGACACTTCAACCCTATTGCGGAAACATAGGCGTATATATAAATCTGTAGTCTCTAGGCAGATTATTAATGACCAACCTTTAACCACTTGACCTCCAGAGGATTTACCCGCCTTAATGACCAGGCCTCCTTTTGTTACTCGATGCTGCACTAATTCAACTGATAATTGCGCGGTCATGCAATGCTGCATCCAAACGAAATTTATGTCCTTTTTTTCACACAAATAGAGCTTTCTTTCAGTGGTATTGGATCACCTGTGCGCTTTTTATTTTTCACGCTATAAACAAAAAAAGGCCAAAAATTTTGAAGAAAAACAATATTTTTTACTTTCAGCTATAAAAAATATATAGTAAACTCAAAGTTGGTTAAAAATTTAGACCAAAATGTATTCTGCTACATGTCTTTGGTAAAAAAAATCCCAATAAGTGTATATTGATTGCTTTGTGTGAAAGTTATAGCGTCTACAAACTATGGTATAGATACTGCAATTTACGTCATTTTTTTGCTATACAGCGCTGCGCTAGTTTAACGGACAATTGCGCGGTCATGCAATACGGTACATAAACTAAATTTACATCCTTTTTTCCCACAAATTGAGCTTTCTTTCGGTGGTATTTGATCGCCTGTGCGTTTTTTATTTTTTGCGCTATAGAAACAAAAGGCTGACAATTTTGAGGAAAAAAACAATATTTTGGACTTTTTGCTATAAAACATGTCCAGTAAAAAAAAATTTAAAAATCAAATTTAGTCATAAATTTCTGCCAAAATGCATTCTGCGACATGTCTTTGCTTAAAAAAAACCCAATACGTGTAAATTAATTGGTTTACGTGAAAGTTATAGCGTTTACAAATGGCGGGAAAGATACTGGGATTTTTAGTTTTTTTTAATACTAATAATGGCAGCGATCAGTGACTTATGGCGGCGATCAGTGACTTATGGCGGGACTGCGGGACTGCAGCGGACATTCTGACATTGGGGGGTACTGACTTGGGGTCACTGACATCCCCAGTGACACCAATACAGTGATCAGTGCAAAAAAAAAAACACTGACACTGTACTAATGGCACTGGGGAGGAAGGGGTTAAGTTTATTATTCAGGGAAAGGGTAAACTGTGTGAGGGGGAGTGTTTTACTAGGGGGCGGGGGTGTGTGCTGCAGTGAACACCGCTGATCGGGAGAGAGAAACTCTTCTGTCCCGATCAGCATGTCCTGGAGCTGTCAGGGAACTAACAGAAAGCACAGCTACTGCAGCTGTGCTCTCTGTCAGCTATTGCCGCCGATCGCCGGGACATAGCCGGTAACGACCGGCTGTGACCCGGCGACTGACATCCACGGCTGTGATCGGCGGGACAGGCAGGGTTGGGGCGCGCCTCGTGCGCGCCCCCTACCTATTTACAAAACACACGTTTTAAAACGTGCTTTTGCCCAGCCGTGCCGCCCTGCCGCCGTATTTATACAGTGGCTGGGCGGCATGTGGTTAATATCAACCAATCAAATTCATGTATTTTATCCTTAATTGCCATTAAACTTTGCAGAACTAGTATCTGGCCAGATGGTTGTGGTCAGACTAACTCATGATCTTGGCATAACGCCAAGACTACGGCGACTGACTTTACCGAAAGTTGCTTCCTCAAAAACTTACAAACACAGTTAGTTTCCTGTAAAGCATACATACAAACTTGTCTTTTAGTGTGTACAAAAGTCATATATTTTTTACGCAAACATCTTGTATCACAAAATGGAGTTGATCATGTCAACCTTTCACTGTATACTATATGGCACTATTTTGTAGCAATTTTAATTGAAGTAATAAAATGAATGTTTTTTGCTCAGTGGCTACAGGTGCGCGGGTGGGTGCTCCCCCGTTCATAGTACTGAATAGCTGGTGGCACCGTTGGGCATATTTCGATATAGGACCATATAGTTTTTGTATACTATGAGTTATCCAGAGTGCCTGTCCAGTCTTACTCCACTCTCACGCCATAATAATCACTTTTTAATCGACATTGTTACAGATCAAGATTATTTACAGGCCACAGAAAAGCAGAGATAACTGGTAGACATCGCCTTTGATGGGGTGCCAGAATTTTGAACCCTTATCAGGAGTTGCAGAGAGAAGTTCAGGGAGTGGGGAGTGTAAACAGAATCTGCTCCCAGCTCTGCGTCCATAAACATGACAGCGACTCGTGTCCAATCTCTACTCTACAAATATTGTGCCAAAAACGGCCATTTCCACAGAAGCAGTGCAAAAAAAAAAAGGAATGTTCATTTCATTGGCACGTTTGTGGTATAAAGAGGTATAATTGTGTTCACAGACTTGGCAAGTGTCAGATATGACACGATGGTCTCTGGCCCTGCTGGTGTCTTGGCGTTTCTTTGTTTTTCAGCGAATGGTTTTGATGTCCATCTCAGTGCGGGATCTCCTGATGATTTTGCTGAGGGCAAGGGAGGTATAAGTTGCAATGGGTCTTCTTTGTGCCAAGCAGGGGCAGACTGACAACTCATGGGGCCCCCGGGGCAATTGGGGATCATGGCGCCCCTGTGTCCTTGCCCACACTCAAAAAAGCCTATGAAAAAGGTACCAGGGGCATTTCATGGGGCCCCCTACTGACCCCAGGCCCTCAGGCAGTACCCGAGTGCTCGAATGGGCAGTCTGCCCCTGGTGCCAAGTTTTAAATCTGACCTCCAGCCTTCCCTGCAGTCTTGTACAATTGTCCCGGCTCCTTTCCTGGACTGAAATTACTTACTCTGATTTCACTGCACACTGTGAGCTTCTCACCATGTGCATTGGAAGCTGCAGCAAGTGATCTAGAGCCCACCTTATTTCTTGGGTGGAGGACATTCAGCATCATCTAGCCCTTTTCTCTCCAGTCTGACTGTCCCTGGCCCGCTCCATTTCATTCATTGGATTTTAGTTCTATCAATCGTGGAGGCTCAGCATCACATGTGGGAGTTACCTAGGGTGGTCTTCATGAAAATACAGTCTGCTTAGGAATTACCACTCCTCCAGACTGACATCCACCTATGAAGGCAGCACAGTGGCTAAGCGGTTAGCCCTTCAGCACTAGGGTCATCAGTTTGAATCCTAGCCAATGCATTACCTGCCTGGAGGTTGCATGTTCTGCCTGTGCCTGCGTGGGTTTCCTCTGGGTTCTCTGGTTTCTTCCCACCCTCCAAAGCCAGGCTGGTAGGTAAACTGGGCCTAGTATGTGTATGTATGAATGTGAGCTAGGGACCTTAGATTGTACGCTCCTTAAGGTCAGGGACTGATGTGAATGTACAAAGTGCTGCGTAAACTGACAGCACTAGATAAGTACCTGTAATAAATAAACAAGGCATTTCGATATTTGTATAACTCCTCCCAAAGCCATCCCACTGCTTGTATCACGGCTGAGAAGAGTATCAAGGCAGGGTGCTGTGATGTTTCCAGGAAGCTATATACAACCTGTTGCCAGCCCCTCCCACAGGCCATGATCTGCCTGCATTGCATAGAGAAGCATAGAAACCCATTGATGACATCATAGGATCTAAAATAATGTAAAATGTAAACGTTTATATTTTAAAATGTCATTGGAGTATTGATGAGAGGGGAAAGGAGGAACCAGGGAAGGCAGAATATGAGCAGATTAAATATCAACTTTATAGTGTATGTAAACCCAATTTGTTTTGCAGTTTGTTTGCCATCTTGTCTCACTGTATACAGTTTTATTAGGCAAATATTTTGTGAATTGATGGCAAAGTTTCTTACCTGGAGATCCTTCAAGCCAGAGCACTTTATGCTACAGATTGACAACTCTGTCGTATGGTCCCCTAACATTGTATCATTACACACACGGTCCATTGTTGTCACCATTAGGAAACCAGCCCTGGGAAATGCTATGCAGCCATCACTGGAGTGTACAGTATGTAGACGGGATGTGGCTGCAAAGAGGCTGCAGGATATTATTATTATTATTATACAGGATTTATATATTATTATTATACAGGATTTATATATTATTATTATTATTATTATACAGGATTTATATTATTATTATTATTATTATTATACAGGATTTATAGATTATTATTATACAGGATTTATAGATTATTATTATTATTATTATTATACAGGATTTATATATTATTATTATTATTATTATACAGGATTTATATATTATTATACAGGATTTATATATTATTATACAGGATTTATATATTATTATTATTATTATTATACAGGATTTATATATTATTATTATTATTATTATACAGGATTTATATATTATTATTATACAGGATTTATATATTATTATTATACAGGATTTATATATTATTATTATTATACAGGATTTATATAGCGCCAACAGTTTGCTCAGCACTTTACAATATAACGGGAGACAATACAGCAACAATACAGTTCAATACAAGAGGGTTATCCTTGGATCCTTGGAGCTTACAATCTTAGAGGATATGTCAATAAGGATGAAAAAAAAGAAGAAAAAGTGATTTTATTTTTACAAATGGCAAATCCTTGACTCACAGTGCACAGAACAAACTAAATGACATTCAGTTAAGGTTTACATTGACTTTAGGTGGTATTAAACCTAACCCCAACCCAAAAATGTAATATATTGCAGCTTACCAATCATTAGATGTGGTGGCTGCATTCATTTTCTTTTAGGCGTTGCCCCTCTGTTTTCACCTGGTGATCTGGCCAGTAACACACCTCCTGTACTACAGCACCCCCACTCTGGATGAAGGAGCACATGGGGCACTTTTTGGACAGCAGCATTGTCAGTCTGGGGGGGATGGGAGTGTTGGATGTACAAGAAAAAAGGGTCTTCAAACTTTCTAAACACTTGAGAATTTAGGGGGGGGCCAGACTGGGGTCAGTGGGAATAGAAAATGTCCTGGCATCCAGTGGGTGTAAACAGTGCCTTATCTTTGTTAGTGGGAGGACTAGTGCCCCATCGTTGGTGTCAATGGAAGGAATTTGGCCCCATCGTTGGTGTCAATGGAAGGAATTTGGCCCCATCATTGGTGCCAATGGAAGGAATTCAGCCCCATTGTTGGTGTCAGTGGGAGGAATATTGGCCCATCGTTGGTATCAGTGGAAGACGTTATGCCCCATTGTTGGTGTCAGTGGGAGGAATAGTGCCCTGTCATTGGTGTCAGTGGGAGGAATAGTGCCTCATTATTTGTGTCAGTGGAAGGAATATTGGCCCATCATTGGTATCACTAGAAGGAGTTATGCCCCATTGTTGGTGTCAGTGGGAGGAATTGTACCCTTTCAATGATGTCAGTGGAAGGAATGCTGACCCACTTTTGGTGTCAGTGGAATTATGCCCTATTGTTGGTGTCATTGGATCAAATAGTGCCCCAATGGTCCGATAAAGGCGAGCAAAGGGCCACATTAGGCCCTGGCCCCGCAGTTTGAAGACCACTGTACTAGAAGATCAGATACACTAACACATTGAAGCCAAACTCCAGCAAACACTTTATAAGCAGTTAGAGCAAACTGTTTTTCCTTTTGGAATAAATATTTGACCTAAATAAATAAATGCTGACCATTGTAAGCACCCCAGTCAGTAGTAAATAGTTTGTCTCAACTCTCCCTAACTGCTACATCTACAGGACAGCTCGTTCTATTGAAAAACAACAGACTTACTGGCAGGAAAAGGAAAGACAGCCTAAAAAAGAAAACGAATGGAGCCACTACATTTACATATACAATTGTAAGAAAAAGTATGTGAACCCCTTGGGATTACGTGGAGTTTTGCATGAATTGGGCATAAAATGTGCTCTGAACGTCATCTAAGTCACAACAATAGAAGAACACAGTCTGCTGAACATAATACTACATAAACATTAGATGTTGCCATGGTTTAATTGCACATAACATGTAAACATTCACAGTGCAGGGAGGAAAAAGTATGTGAGGCCCTAGATTAATGACTTCTCCAAGAGCTAATTGGAGCCAGGAGTGAGCCAACCTTGACTCCAATCAGTGTGATGATATTGGATGTGTTGCTGACAGCTGTCTTGCCCTTAAAAAAACACACACCTGTTTTGGGTTTACTGGTTTCAAGAAGCACTGTCTGATGTGAACCATGCCTCGCAGAAAAGAGCTCTCAGAAGACCTACGATCAAGAATTGTTGACTTGCATGAAGGTGGAAAGGGTTACAAAAGTATCTCCAAAAGCCTTGATGTTCATGTGTCCATGGTAAGACAGACTGTCTACAAATGGAGAAAGTTTAGCACTGTTGCTACTCTCCCTAGGCGTGGTCGTCCTGTAAAAATGACTGCAAGAGCACAGCGCAGAATGCTGCATGAGGTAAAGAAGAATCCCAGAGTGTCAGCTAAAGACCTACAGAAATCTCTGGCACATGCTAACATTTTTGTTGACACATCTACAATAAGGAAAACATTAAACAAGAATGGAGTACATGGGAGGACACCACGGAGGAAGCCATTGTTGTCCAAAAAGAATATTGCAGCACATTTGAAGTTTGCAAAAGAGCACCTGGATGTTCCACAGCACTACTGGCAAAATATACTGTGGACAGATGAAACCAAGATTGAGTTGTTTGGGAAGAACACACAACACTATGTGTGGAGAAAAAAAGGCCCAGCACACCAACATCAAAACCTCATCCCCACTGTAAAACATGGCGGAGGGAGCATCATGGTTTGGGGCTGCTTTGCTGCCTCAGGGCCTGGACGGATTGTTGTCATTGATGGGAAAATGAATTCCAGAGTTTATCAAGACATTTTGCAGGAAAACGTACGACCATCTGTCTGCCAACTGAAGCTCCGCAGAGGATGGGTGATGCAACAGGACAATGACCCAAAGCATACAAGTAATTCAACAAAACAATGGCTGCAACAGCACAGAATACGCCTTCTGGAGTGGCCCAGGCAGAGTCCTGACCTCAACCCAATTGAAATGCTGTGGCATGACCTTAAGAGAGCGATTCACACCAGACATCCCAAGAATATTGCTACACTGAAACAGTTTTGTGAAGAGGAGTGGTCCAAAATTACTCCAGATCGTTGTGCAGGTCTGATCTGCAACTACAGGAAATGTTTGGTTGAGGTTATTGCTGCCAAAGGAGGGTCAACCAGTTATTAAGTCCAAAGGTTCACATACTTTTTCCTCCCTGCACTGTGAATGTTTACATGTTATGTGCAATTAAACCATGGCAACATCTAATGTTTGTGTAGTATTAAGTTCAGCAGACTGTGTTCTTCTATTGTTGTGACTTAGATGATGTTCAGAGCACATTTTATGCCCAATTCATGCAAAACTCCACGGAATCCCAAGGGGTTCACATACTTTTTCTTGCAACTGTATATACAGCTGTGATATAATCAGTGTTTGTTTTGGGGGTTTAATATTGCTTTAACAAGGCATGCATTACAATACATGATTGCAACAGACATATAAAGAGGTGAAAACTAGAAACCATTTAAACTTAGCCGCACATTTTTTTCACTACTGTTTTTGCTTTCTGCTATCATTTGCAAAATAAGCAATGCAATCATTTAAAGGTTGGATACAAAGCCTAGGGCACCCTACAGAAATGTAGTACATTCATTTATTCAGATCTTTACTGTGGGAGATGGGGGGAGGAGGGAGTTTCAGAATAACTGTGGGAGCTGACATAGCCCCCCCCCCGATACACGAGACATTCTGCGCCTTATGCCTTGGTGGTCCTCTAGTTCCTGCTGAGGGATAGGCTGGAGATGAGTTCAAGATCAAGGCTGGGGTTAACTGGAGTGGGTGTCACCCAGCATATAAATGGCATTTTGCACATGAGGCACAGGAAGCTTGAAGCTTCCTCACTGGAAGGGATCTCAGCAGTGTCTGAGTGGGATTTGCTTCTTCCTCTGCGCTGGAAGCTCCACATTCAGCACCTGCTCCCTGTCCCCCTGCACTGCCCCCTTCATCCTCTAGGTGGAGCCAGCACTCCCCTCACAGTGCAGGTAGGCTCCAGCCCATAGACTTGGCCAGACTCTGGTCTGAGTTGTGCCATTGAGTGACACCAGTGCTGGGTGTGACCTGCAGAGCTGACACTGTGTGCTGCTGGATATACCCTGGAACTGCTCAGCCAGTGCAGGGTGCATGCTGCAGGTGTCCCCCTTACCCCTCCACCCACTGGCCCACTTTGGATTACATTACAACAGCTGCACAGAAGGAAGAATTACTCCAGAGGAGCTGACAGCACAGGGGAATCCAGCATGAGGAGTACGACTACAGCAGGGGGACGCTGGCTGCTGGCGCTGGGCACTCTTCTCCTTCTGGGTGAGTACCAATCATACCGTATTATAACCTAGATCCCTTGTGTTATGGAGGAATTAGACTGGGAAATAAAGGGCAGCTTTGGGCAGACCAAAACTAATAAAAAAATCAACATTTATTAAAGTCACGAGATACGGATAAATGTGATCTTATCGCTCTAAAAACACTCATTTATACTGATTTCAAATACAGAAAAAAACTTGTACGATGGAAAATACTTACATGATTATGAAAGATTTCCAAAAGATACACTGAAATAGATTGTAACCTTTAAAAAACAAACGTATCTATTGGAGGAGTGATATCTGATTTACTGGCAGACTTAGATTCACCATACACGTTACAATCAAACAGTACAACTTTAGACTGCAATAGGAGGACCTACCTAATCTAGCCAATCAATTGGTTTCCAGTCAGGTAGGTCCATGCACTACATAGTTGTTGGGGGATGTAAAGGAGATTGTACAATCAGATTGTAATGTGTGTGGTGAGTTTAACAGAGTTCACGGGTTCATTTAAACATTGACATTATGGAAAGCACAGGCAGCACTGCGGCTAAATGGTTAGCACTTCCGCCTGCCAGAACTAGGGTTGTTGGTTCGAATTCCAACCACAACACCACCTGCCTGGAGTTTGCATGTTCTCCCTGTGCCTGTGTGAGTTTCCTCCAGAAGCTCCGGTTTCCTCCCACACTCCAAAGACATGCTGGTAGGTTAATTGGATCCTGTCTAAATTGTCCCTAGTATGTGTATGTATGAATGTGAGTTAGGTACCTTAGATTGTACACTCCTTGAGGGTTGGGGACTGATATGAATGTACAATATATATGTAATGTACTGTGTAAATTGACGGCACTATATAAGTACCTGTAATAAAAATAAATGGAAAGAGGTGACATTTTTCTGGAATAATCCTCCATGAAAAAGAACTTAGACTCATAGAAGAAACCGACAAATGTCACAGATAACATGATAAATACCATAGACAGATAATAATTCCCTGGCACTTGTACTGAGCACGCTCACTCCGTCGGTGACAACGATCGGTATACGGTACACAGAATTGTAAGAATGAGTTTAAAGCTAGGTCCACACCCATGCAGTTTGCTTTGATCCGTTTCTGCAATACTTTTTGTGATGCATTTTGCGATTTTGCACTTGTTTTTGCTGTGTTTTTGATGCATTTTGTGTGTACGCACTACATGTTTTTCTGCAGTGTCTCCATTGAAGTCCATAGAACCAAAAACACAACGTCTTGCGTTTTAAAAAAGTCCCTGACCCTTTCCAAAAAACGCACCTGGTAAAAACGCGGAGATGTGAACCTGTCCCATAGGAAATCATGTTAAATGGACTGCTGTGCATTTCTGCAAAACACTGCGGAAAACGCTTAGACTTAGCCCCCGGTCACATCAAAGCCGACTTTAAAATCGTGCGACTGACAGCGAAGTTGCACGATTTCAAAGTCGGCTGACCTGCCGATTTCAGTTGCGATTTGCACGACATGTGACACAGATGTCTATGCAAATCGCAACAAAAGTAGTGTATGTACTGCTTTAGAATTCGGCGCGCTCTGACCAAGTGGGAACAGCGCCGATATGACCGCTCTGATAGCGGACAATAGGGTGCGACTTGGCATACAATTTGCAAGTCGCAGGGCATGCAAATCGCATGCCAAGTGGCACCCGATGTGACCGGAGTGTTAAGGAGTAGTAATGTCGCTGGGGATATGGGATAGAGATGGTTCATTCTATAGAGATGACACAATTCATTAGAATGAGAAGGATTCAGGCTTTCCCATAAACTTCGCAAGCGGTTTTATTAGCCGATGGCGGCTGACCGTCATACACAGGTGAAATCAGAAAACTCCGCGGACTCCAGGCAGGTGGTCTTGCCTTTTCTTCCCCCTGTTGTTTGTTCTGCTTATAATATTCTCACGATTCCAGTATACAGATTGTAGATTAATGTATTTATTTTTTATAGTTAAAATTGATACTTTTAGATCAATTTATTTATTTATTTTCTATTATTTGAACTTGATGGTCTTTTTTCTCCATCTGACCAACTGTGTCACTATGTAGGCGCCATTCCAGAAGCTTAAGCACAAGGGTCTTACTTTCAGCCATGTGACTGTCATTTTCACGTTTTGTTCGGCTGAAAAGAACTTTAGAAATAAAAATCCTTATCCTGGCATGTTGGCTTTGTGAATTGATCCTCGTATCTTTGAAACAATCACAGCTGTGATACGTCAGCACACATCTGCTTTTTTTTCCTGTGACGTTGGTAGGTTAAAGTGGTCTGCTGTAAGTGTATGGACGCTCAGGCAATCAAGTCTTCCCATCTGTACTGAAATTAAGATTTCTCACGTTGCCTTGTGGTCTTCTCCGCATTAAGAGATCGCCATGCAATTTTCAAATACTGGAAGGAGAAAATACATTATTATCAGT
This sequence comes from Staurois parvus, assembly GCF_062004578.1. Classification (NCBI taxonomy): domain Eukaryota; kingdom Metazoa; phylum Chordata; class Amphibia; order Anura; family Ranidae; genus Staurois; species Staurois parvus. Next base: position 414,848 of record NW_028318049.1, read on the forward strand.
AGGACCTGTTTACCCCAATGCCTTGCACTGCGGTTTGCTGTGAAAAGTGCGTGTGCTGCATTTTTGGCACATTGACCTACATTTCGCCAGCTGCAAGTTGACGTAAGCCCATTCACTAAAATCTTATATAAGCTTTACCATCTCAAAACAATTTCAAATGTTATTTTAATATGTTTAAATCTGCAACTTGCTTTAAAATAATCCTTGATGATCCTGCCATGAAGGTTCATCTTCAGGAACTTCCTGTTATAGAGTGACAACACTTTGTCCCTGTCTTCCAGTTTGCTCCTGTTTTGCCACACTGCTTCTGATGGAGTGGCTATTTCAACACATATTACACAGGCATGGTCCACTGTTGTCACCATCAGGAAACCCATCCTAAGAAATGCCATCGCTATTGCTGGACTGCACGTAGAAGGGAAGTGACTGCGGGAGATCAGCAGTTCCGAGATGCAATAAAGGATAAAAAAGCCTAACAGCCCTCTAATGTAATACACAGCAGGTGTCTCTAAGCTGTTGGAAACTAACTGAAATCTGACTCTAGAGTCTTAGTTGTGATCCTTGAGGGTCTCTGAGAGTGACTGAGTTCAGTACAAGAAGCTAGGGAGGTGAATGAGGGCTTAAAGATGTTTGGGGTATTTAAAAAGATGGAACACCTATACTCACCTCTATGCTGCAGCATTGGTTTGATGCTGCAGCTGTCCTTTCTTTGCTGTAAGCCTGAGAACTGGGCAATAACATGACCGCTTATCACTGGTCTTCCCATTGGTCTTCTTAGAGTGGAGAGCAGTGACTGTCAGTCATCGCTCTCCGCTCTGCCCCTCCATTGTTTACTGGGGAGCCAGGCTGAAAAGGGGGTGGGCACAGTTGCTTCGGCTCTTGGCTGTACCCTGAGAGGCTGAGCCAGCTGTCAATCAGGTAGTTTGGGGGATGTTGACAATATGGTTGGAATCATTCCAGAGCCTGGAGCGGCTCTCTGATGTCATCTTACAGCGGGCTCACAATAGTAAGTGCACTGCTGTGACCCAGAAAATAAATATGGCCAAAAAAGCTTTGGCCATACTTCTCTCTTAAATATTGTTTTACTGCTTGTTAAAGTACCACTAAAGGGTCCTGTATGACAGTATAAACAAGTCCCAAATCCACTTACTAAGCGATGCACAAGCCTCATAAAGTAGACAAAAACTTCCTTTACCTCCCCTAACTGAGCCAAGTCCTCCTTCATTTGTGTCTCACACACTCCCCCTCCCAGACACTGCAGCTGACAGTGGGAGGTTTCAGTAACAGAGGCAGTGCTGTCAATCCAGAAGAGGGCGGGACAAGGTGTGGCCAGGTGCTGATTGACAAGCTATAGGCTTGTCAATCAGACTTAGCAGTGACAATGCTAATAGCTACATCCCCTTCAACATGTTTTCATCCCACTGTAGTGCAAGCAGGCCCAGCCTACATGTGAGTGACAACTGTGCTGTGAATTTAGGAGCAACACAGCATAGTTGTCACCCCATCACAGGAAGCTGGACTTCTCTGGCAGGATCAACAGGTATTTGTGGGACTTTGCAGAGGACCAAAAGAAAATCGTAAATGCAGATACACCTATAATTAACAGTTGTAGCACATATGTTTTTTTTAATTGGATGCCATGGTTATAGATAAAGAACATGTACATGTAAATACTATATTGTCCATTGTCTGGTATGAGGTGCAATGTAAGATGATATTTATTAGACTGGTAAAGGCTTGAATGTAGCATCAGTGGCATCAGGTTCAGTTGGCCAATCGCTTCCTGTATATGTTGTATTCTCAAATTACGAGATCCTTTCATTGGTATTCACAGTTCCTCGTAGTTGTGGCACCCAATGTGAAGGCCCTTTAGGCTGATATCAGACGTGTGTTATCAGTGCTGATGACCACGACCTCACTGAGAATGGGGAATAGGGGTAGTAGGAGAGGTTGTCATTATAGCTGGTCACCTGTTCCTCGGTACCTGAAGCACGTACCTTGCCAAATCCAAACCCATCTATCAAGCTGAGTATTCGGCCAAAATTACTTTTCCTGGAGCTGTATACTGTGCAAGTAGAGGAGTTAAAGCACCTGGGGGGGGAGGGTTATAATAGATAGGATATTAGGTATGGGAGAGGGGTTGTAGGTGATGAATTATTAGGTGAGGGGGCTGGGTTATAAAAAATGGGGATTTGGTGTGAAGAAGGGGTTATAGGAAATTAGGTAGTAGGTGTGCGGGTGGAGATATAGGAAATGATGTATTACGTGTAGGCGACGGGCATTGGGTGCAGAGCACAGGTTATAGGAGATGGGGTACTAGGCAAAGGATAGGGGTTATAGCAGATAAGGGTGTATGGTGTGGGGGAGGGGTTATAGGGTATTAGATGCAGAGACAGGGTTATAGGAGATAGGGATTTAGGTAAAGGGTAGGGGTTATAGGTGATGGGGTATTAGGTGTAGCAGAAGGGATATAGGGTTTTGGAGGGTTGGGTGCAGAGGTGGGGTTATAGCAAATGGGGTACTAGGTGAAGGATAGGGGTTATAGCAGATGGGGGTGTATGGTGTAGGGGAGGGGTGATAGGAGATGGGGTATTAGGTGCAGAGAAAGGATTATAGGAGATAGGGATTTAGGTAAAGGGTAGGGGTTATAGGAGATGGGGTATTAGGTGTAAAAGAAGGGTTTTAGAGTTTTGGAGGGTTGGGTGCCGAGGAGAGGTTACAAAAAATGGGGTAGTAGGTGAAAGATAGGGGGGTGTATGGTGCGGGGGACGGGTAATAGGGGATGGAGTATTACGTGTAGAAGAAGGGTTTTTGAGAGTTGGGTGCCGAGCAGAAGTTATTGGCGACAGGGATTTAGGAGGGGTTGTAGGGAATAAAGTATTAGGTGTAGAAGAAGGGTTACAGGTTTTGGAAGTGTTGGATGCAGAGGAGGACTTAACGGAAATGGGGATTTAAATAAAGGGTAGGGGTTATAGGAGATTGTCTGTTAGGTGTAGAAGAAGGGTTATAGGGTTTTGGAGGATTTGGTGCAGAGGAGGGGGTAGAGGAGATTGGGATTTAGGTACTGAGAACAGGTTATAAGAAGTGGAGATTTAGATAAAGAGTAGGGGTTGTAGGAGATGGAGGTATTAGGCATAGAAGAGGAATTTTATGGTTTGGGAGGGATAGGTGCAGAAGAAGTGTTATAGGAGATGGGGGATTGGATGCAGAGTAGGGGTTACAGGAGATGGGGGTATTAGACGTAGAAGAGGGGTTATAGGATTTGTGATGATTAGTGTAGAGGAAGGGTTATAGGAGATGGGGTGTATTACGCGCAGAGTAGGTGTTATAGGAGATGGGGTATTGGGTGCAGGATAGGGGTTATAGGATTTGGGAGGGTTAGATGTGGAGGAGGGGTTATAGAAGCTGTAGTGACGTCAGGTATGGAGGAGGGTTTATTGGAGCTAGGAGGGAGAATTGAAGGTGTTAGGGTGGAGGACTGGTCATAGGAGCTGGGGGTATTAGACGTAGAAGAGGGGTTATAGGATTTGGGATGATTACTGTAGAGGAAGGGTTATAGGAGATGGGGGTGTTAGGTGCAGAGAAGGGGTTATAGGAGATGGGGTATTGGGTGCAGGATAGGGGTTATAGGAGATGGGGGTATTAGGTGCAGAGAAGGGGTTATAGGAGATGGGGGTATTAGGTGCAGGATAGGGGTTATAGGAGATGGGGGTATTAGGTGCAGAGAAGGGGTTATAGGAGATGGGGGTATTAGGTGCAGAGAAGGGGTTATAGGAGATGGGGTCTTGGGTGCAGGATAGGGGTTATAGGAGATGGGGGTATTGGGTGAAGAGTAGGGGTTATAGGAGATGGGGGTATTGGGTGCAGAGTAGGGGTTATAGGAGATGGGGGTATTAGGTGCAGAGAAGGGGTTATAGGAGATGGGGGTATTAAGTGCAGGATAGGGGTTATAGGAGATGGGGGTATTGGGTGAAGAGTAGGGGTTATAGGAGATGGGGGTATTGGGTGCAGAGTAGGGGTTATAGGAGATGGGGGTATTAGGTGCAGAGTAGGGGTTATAGGAGGTGGGGGTATTAGGTGCAGAGAAGGGGTTATAGGAGATGGGGTATTGAGTGCAGGATAGGGGTTATAGGAGATGGGGGTATTAGGTGCAGAGAAGGGGTTATAGGAGATGGGGTATTGGGTGCAGGATAGGGGTTATCGGATTTGGGGGGGTTAGATGTGGAGGAGGGGTTATAGAAGCTGTAGTGACGTCAGGTATGGAGGAGGGTTTATAGGAGCTAGGAGGGAGGATTGGAGGTATTTGGGGTGGAGGACTGGTCATAGGAGCTGGGGGTAGGCTAGGTAGAGAGGTTCTCAGGTTGGTGCATTAGGTTGGATATTTTTGGATTCTGATTTCTAGATTACAGTTCAGGTTTGGTTTAATCTCACTGTTTGTAGTCATAATTTGGAAAATACAGCCTGATATGTGTATCACTTTAGCACAGCAACACGGCTCTGTGCACAGACTATAGATAAGCACAATATTTGTGCCATTATGATAATGACACCACCAGTCAACTTTATTTCTAATTATGCTAATACATTTTCTACCATGTTTCTGGTTCCACAAGGCGGGCACTTGGAATTTTCTAGAGTGTTCTATTCACCGGTAATAAATCGGACGTTATTGCCTTGTTATGCAAACATAAATTAGGTTAATGTGTTTTTTATTGTGAGGGATGGAGCCGCTTGTACGCAGGTTTTAACTCTATAACCTCATTGAAGTGTTTCTGTATGGTCCGGAGAGATGAGCAGTGCATGTGGATGTATGTACAAGGGTGGAGTGCAGAGGGTATGACGGTGGACGGTATGTACGGGGGTGGAGTGCAGAGGGTATGACGGTGGACGGTATGTACGGGGGTGGAGTGCAGAGGGTATGACGGTGGACGGTATGTACGGGGGTGGAGTGCGGAGGGTATGACAGTGGACGGTATGTACGGGGGTGGAGTGCGGAGGGTATGACGGTGGACGGTATGTACGGGGGTGGAGTGCAGAGGGTATGACGGTGGACGGTATGTACAAGGGTGGAGTGCAGAGGGTATGACGGTGGACGGTATGTACAAGGGTGGAGTGCAGAGGGTATGACGGTGGACGGTATGTATGGGGGTGGAGTGCAGAGGGTATGACGGCCACCGCCATACCCTCCGCACTCCACCCCCGTACATACTGTCCACCGTCATACCCTCTGCACTTCTCTCATGCACATTTTGTCCACTCTCATGCCTTCTGAACTTCTCATAAAACATAGCAGCATGACAAGTGCAACACTGCTCACAAAGAGTGGTTATTAGAACCACTGAACTTCTCTCCTACAAATACTGCCCACTAGTAATACCTTCCACACACTCCTGAACATACTACTCACTGTCATACCCTCTGCAATCCTCTCCTGTATATACTGCTTACTCTCATACCCTCTGCACTCATCTGCTACATATGCTGTCTATCATACCCTTCACACTGTTCTTCCGTACATACTGGCCACTGTCATGCCCTCCATACTCCTCTCCTACACATACGTCCCACAGTCATACCCCTTTGCACTCCTCTTTGCACATACTTTCCACTATTATACCTTTGATTACCTTCTGAACATACTGTACCACCCACTGTCATACCCTTCTCACTCCTCTCCTGTATATACTGCCCACTGTCACACCCTCCTTTTCCTGCACATACAACCTACTGTCATACCCTCCATATTCCTCTCTTACATATACTTTCCTTTGCACTCCTCTGCTTCACATACAGACTCATTATACCCTTTGCACTCCTCTCCTGCACATGCTGCCCCATCATACCCTTTGAACTCCTCTCCTTCATATACTGCCCCATCATACCCTTTGCACTCCTCTCCTTCACATACTGCCCCATTATACCCTTTGCACTCCTCTCCTTCACATACTGCCCCATCATACCCTTTGCACTCCTCTCCTTCACATACTGCCCCATCATACCCTTTGCACCCCTCTCCTCCACATACTGCCCCATCATACCCTTTGAACGCCTCTCCTTCACATACTGCCCCATCATACCCTTTGAGCTCCTCTCCTTCACATACTGCCCCATCATACCCTTTGCGCTCCTCTCCTTCACATACTGCCCCATCATACCCTTTGCGCTCCTCTCCTGCACATACTGCCCCATCATACCCTTTGAACTCCTCTCCTTCACATACTGCCCCATCATACCCTTTGCGCTCCTCTCCTGCACATACTGCCCCATCATACCCTTTGCGCTCCTCTCCTGCACATACTGCCCCATCATACCCTTTGCGCTCCTCTCCTGCACATACTGCCCCATCATACCCTTTGCGCTCCTCTCCTGCACATACTGCCCCATCATACCCTTTGCGCTCCTCTCCTGCACATACTGCCCCATCATACCCTTTGCGCTCCTCTCCTGCACATACTGCCCCATCATACCCTTTGCGCTCCTCTCCTGCACATACTGCCCCATCATACCCTTTGCGCTCCTCTCCTGCACATACTGCCCCATCATACCCTTTGCGCTCCTCTCCTGCACATACTGCCCCATCATACCCTTTGCACTCCTCTCCTGCACATACTGCCCCATCATACCCTTTGCACTCCTCTCCTGCACATACTGTCCCATCATACCCTTTGCACTCCTCTCCTGCACATACTGCCCCATCATACCCTTTGAACTCCTCTCCTTCACATACTGCCCCATCATACCCTTTGAACTCCTCTCCTTCACATACTGCCCCATCATACCCTTTGCACTCCTCTCCTTCACATACTGCCCCATCATACCCTTTGCACTCCTCTCCTGCACATACTGCCCCATCATACCCTTTGAACGCCTCTCCTTCACATACTGCCCCATCATACCCTTTGCACTCCTCTCCTTCACATACTGCCCCATCATACCCTTTGCGCTCCTCTCCTGCACATACTGCCCCATCATACCCTTTGCACTCCTCTCCTGCACATACTGCCCCATCATACCCTTTGCGCTCCTCTCCTGCACATACTGCCCCATCATACCCTTTGCACTCCTCTCCTTCACATACTGCCCCATCATACCCTTTGCGCTCCTCTCCTGCACATACTGCCCCATCATACCCTTTGCGCTCCTCTCCTGCACATACTGCCCCATCATACCCTTTGCACTCCTCTCCTGCACATACTGCCCCATCATACCCTTTGCACTCCTCTCCTGCAAATACTGCCCCATCATACCCTTTGCACTCCTCTCCTGCACATACTGCCCCATCATACCCTTTGAACTCCTCTCCTTCACATACTGCCCCATCATACCCTTTGCACTCCTCGCCTGCACATACTGCCCCATCATACCCTTTGCACTCCTCGCCTGCACATACTGCCCCATCATACCCTTTGCACTCCTCTCCTGCACATACTGCCCCATCATACCCTTTGAACTCCTCTCCTTCACATACTGCCCCATCATACCCTTTGCACTCCTCTCCTTCACATACTGCCCCATCATACCCTTTGCACTCCTCTCCTGCACATACTGCCCCATCATACCCTTTGAACTCCTCTCCTTCACATACTGCCCCATCATACCCTTTGCACTCCTCGCCTGCACATTTTGGCTGCTAAGAAAACTATTAGTAATGTCCCTAGTCTGTTCAGCACAAGTTTGCTAGTTATGTTGATGGTTCAACTGAATATTGCGATGAAGAAAGGCCTCATGGGAAAGTGCATCCTGTGATGTCACAGTATATGTCAGTGTTACTATGTACCACTGTTTGGAATGTTGTTTTAGATTTATTTTGGGTCTTTGTTGACTCAAGGACATGCTTGTAATTTATGAGGATGCTATTTTAATCTTGCTTTCGGGCTTTGACAATGTAATGTCTTCTGGGTTTCATTTTTCTATTTGTGAATTTTGATGACCTTTGTGAACTGTTGTGATGTTTGCCCCATACCTCCCCCCCCCCCCACACTACCTGCGTATAGTGAGAACTGAGCCAACTATGGCTTTGGGCTCCATTCACACTTATTTGACTCCAAAGTCGCACGATTTCCAGGGTGACTTTGATGTGACTTTAAGTGCGACTTTGATCCGACTTTACACTCTATGACCCCAAGTCGCATCAAAGCCACATCAGAGTAGTGCAGGAATCTTTTCAAAGTAAATGAATTGGTTTACATGAAAGTTATAACATTTACAATTGGCGGTATAGATACTGGAATTTTTTTTTCACTAGTAATGGCGGCGATCAACAACTTATAGCAGGACTGCAGTGGACATTCTGACACTGGGGGGAACTGACTTGGTGTCACTGACATCCCCAGTGACACCAATACAGTGATTGATGCTAATAGAAAGAACTGACACTGTACTAATGGCACTGGGCAGAAAGGGGTTAACATGTGGGGCTATCAAAGGGTTAACTGTGTGCTTTTTCACTGTGTGCTGTGTGTGTGCTTTACACTGTAAGCACACTGGTTTGTATGGCTCTGCTATGCAGGAGCTGACAGGGGAGAGATCTGTGTTGTTTATACACAGGTATCTCCCCCATTGGAGATACTCGGTGATCTCCGGATGCTGGCGAGTTATAACTGGCCGGGACCCGGTGATTGACAGCCGAGAAATGCAAATCACATATATACGTGATTTTGCGCACTCTTGCCACCCTGTAGCAGCATTTCTGCTTTAGGGCAGAGGGGAAACTGTAAAGGTGCTTACATAACCTCTGTTCTCAGTTACATTTGGGGTTTAGAGAGCTGGGGATGGAGAAACAGCAGCATACTGATCTTCCCAGTGAATGGCTGTGCAAGGGGGCGTGTCAGCAAAATTCTGACAATTGGAGGACAGGCAAGCTGTTCTCCCAGCACAGCCTGAAAACTGACCACACTGGAAGGGATGAGCTCCTATGCCTAGTATGGTCAGTTTGAAGTAAGAGAGCAGGGGGTAGCCAGGATCACCTGGGATTTCACACGAAGGAGCAATACAAAGAGAACAGGGTATTTTTCATACAAAGTACATGATACATCAGGCACAGATCAGGAATAGGAAATGTTGGGGTAACAAACCTTTTAAAGAGGACACCAAAGTAAAGATCTTGGGGGCCAAGATGTGATTTCATTTATTTATTTGACTTATTTATATGGTCCAAACATACACTGTAGTGTTGTACAGAACAGGCTGACCCACTCATACAACTCTCTTTCCCCACAGAGGCTTACTGTTAGAGATTCTGTATATAGCCCTACAGAACAGACTGTGCACAGTCCACAATGTTTATCTACTGCTTCTCTGCTAACAGGAGACAGGAACTTTTATTCAGAGAGTTTATCATGGATGCAGCTACAAACACTGCCATCTACTGGTTGAAGAATATATCTCTACCAAATACTGATGTAGTTGTTGCACAAAGAATACTTGAACATTGTATTCCAACACTTACAATCTCATATTCCTATCCAAGTTGTACTGCCAGTCTTCATGGAAGCTGATTATTCTATCTACATGTTTTTGGTTCGTAGAAAGCAACTTGAAAAAAAGTAGGGAGAGCATACAGACTCCATGCAGGTAGGGGGCATAGAAGCAAATGAATCCAGGACCTTTGTACTGTAAGACATGAGTAATCTCTTAGCCTGTATTTTACAACCTCAGCTGTCTGACTTCACCATCCACTACGGTTGTACTGGCCCCAGTTCTATGGCAGACCTGGGTGATGGCTCATTTTGCCCCCCAATGAAGGAGATGTCACCAGGGGCACCGCCTGTGCTGGGAGTACCCCTGTGCCCTATCAGTACATTTGCAGCACTGAGTTGTGTCACACGAGAAATCGCTGACCTTTCAGCTTTGAATCGGCAGTAAGGAGATAAATGCAGGGAGGAGGGAATTTCATTAAGGACTTGAGCCGGAGGACATCAGTGTCCGAGTAATGAGCAGCTTAGTCCGGCCAACTGTTTACAGGAACTCCGGAGTTAATGACCCCTAATCTTAAGACATCACTCTAATTCGCTCTGATTTCTCTCCATTAACTACTGAGCGCTGCTTATTGGCCGCCGTGACACGCTACGGAGAGGATGCGTCTGCGCGGGATCTCTAGGCTCAGTATGACAAAGATCTGGTTACACTGAGGAACACAGAGCCCAAGTCATTGGTATGCCTCATGAAACTGAAAGCTGCACTGATAGCACCTAATGACCCCCACATTTCCAATCAACTGATATTGATACATTTATTTAAACTGTTACTAAACCCACAACAGTAACATCAGTCTGTATATGCAGTAAAGCATGCTTGTTATACTCACTGTGGAACCTAAGGGGTTAATCCTCTGCATTGTGTAAAAATGCTGTTTGATCCTGACTTCTCTGATCCTCCCCTTTTTCTACTGTCCCCAATCCATCTGCTGATAGAACAGAGCCTTGGGGGCAAGTTGCACATGCTTAGTTTAGTATGTATTGCTAGAGAGTTTTTTTTTCTTGGGAGAGTGCATGTGATCAGTATAGGGCCAATCAGCACTGTACAGACAGAGGGTCAAGGGTTATGCAGCCTCATAGGACAGTCAGAGGAGAATGAAAACTCCTCCTACAAGATTAACCAGTGCTCTGCTGGACACTGATAGAAGCCACAAGACTGCTATATACTGCTGATGAGTAAAGGTATGTAGCAGTTTATATTTACTAAAATAATTGCAATTACAAATCCATGTTGTGTGTACTGTGGGAGACCAGATATAGTGAATGCAGGGTCCGGGCAGACCAGATATAGTGAATGCAGGGTCCGGGGAGGCCATATATAGTGAATGCAGGGTCTGGGGAGACCAGTTATAGTGAATGCAGGGTCCGGGGAGAGCAGATATAGCAAATGCAGAGTCCAGGGAGACCAGATATAGTGAATGCAGGGTCCGGGGAGACCAGATATAGTGAATGCAGGGTCCGAGGAGACCAGATATAGTGAATGCAGGGTCCGGGGAGACCAGATATAGTGAATGAAGGGTCCTGGGAGGCCATATATAGTGAATGCAGGGTCCGGGGAGACCAGATATAGTGAATGCAGGGTCCGGGGAGACCAGATATAGTGAATGAAGGGTCCTGGGAGACCAGATATAGTGAATGCAGGGTCTGGGGAGACCAGATGTAGTGAATGCAGGGTCCGGGGAGACCAGATGTAGTGAATGCAGGGTCCGGGGAGACCAGATATAGTGAATGCAGGGTCCGGGGAGACCAAATATAGTGAATGCAGGGTCCGGGGAGACTAGATATAGTGAATTCAGGGTCCGGGGAGACCAGATATAGTGAATGCAGGGTCCGGGGAGACCAGATACAGTGAATGCAGAGTCCGGGGAGACCAGATACAGTGAATGCAGAGTCCGGGGAGACCAGATATAGTGAATGCAGGGTCCGGGGAGACCAGATATAGTGAATGCAGGGACCTGGGAGACCAAATATAGTGAATGCAGGGTCCAGGGAGACCAGATATAGTGAATGCAGGGTCCGGGGAGACCAGATATAGTGAATGCAGGGTCCGGGGAGACCAGATATAGTGAATGCAGGGTCCGGGGAGACCAGATATAGTGAATGCAGGGTCCGGGGTTTAGTAACACTTTAAAGCTGAACTCTAGAAATAAAAAGTTTAATTCAACTTTATTCCTCAATAGCCACAAAGGATATAAATTCACTTTGTGTGCACCAAACAAATCCCATCATTGTCTTGGAAAAGTTGTGGTGACATCATCACAGTGCTGTACATGGCCTGTGCAGAGAATAGAGCTGTGGGAGGGACCCAGTAGGCTCCACCCACTGCAGGCTGCCTGTAGAAAACTACAGAAGGGGGCGGAGACAAGACCAGTCAACCTGCACAAAGAGAGAGAACAGCAGTGACCGGTCTTTATTACAGGAAGCTCCTGCACACACTGGATTACTGCACAGATCTGGAAGAAATACATAAAGCATAAGCTTTATGGCCAGTTCACACCACATGCATTTCTGTTGCTTTTTTCTGTATCCAAAATGCACAGAAAGTAGGTTATATGGTTGTCAATGTCATAGTTCACATCAGTGCTTGCAGTTCCCGTTGCAGAAAAAAAAGTAGAACAGGCTGCACAGAACTGCACTGGAACGTGGTAAAACGCATCAAAAATGCACCGGAACGTTCCAAAACGCACCAATAATGCACTGGACTGCACATGTCCCTATTTCATTTGAAGAATAAGGGGAAAAAATGAACCGGAAGGCATCAAAAACGCATTGGAACATGTCAAAAATGCACAAAAAATGCATCAGCAAGTGTAAAAAATACACAAAAAATGCACTGGAAAGTGTTAAAAACGTACTGGAATGCGCCAAAAATGTAAAAAATGTGCATGCAGAAACGCATCCGGGAGGCATCTGGACTGCGTTTTTATGGTGTGGACCGATCCTTAAGGAGGAATACACACAATGAATATATTTAGACTTTATTTACTCATCCTAGAGTTCAGCTGTAAAAATTAGAGGTCTGAATTCTAAAAATCTGGAGGGGTGGGGCTTAGTGAAGATGGGTGTGTTTGGGTACATCAGACAACAGTAATTGTGGGACTTAAAGGTGAACTCCACTGAAAGCTGTATCAATTATCAGCACATAAATTATCAGCACATAAATCACACACACATTTTATAACTGCCTGAAATGACAGTGCTTATGTGTCTGCTGTCTCCTTCCCCTTTCCCAGATTTCCCCACAGTAGTGACTGTCACTTGCTCTTCACAATGGTGACATCCTGACATATCACAATACAAAACAGCAACAGTATCATATTCCAGAAATTCTCCACTTTTATTCATTTAAAAAGCCATCTTTGAGCTCCAGTCCAGTGACATTGCCTAGGCTGAGGTGATGATCATGATGTCATCAGTCTGCTGCAGGCAGATGGAAGCATTTCCTCAGTCTCCTCTCCCCCGTGATCAGACTCTACATTGTAACTTTGTAGCAAGGTGAAATTCTGAAGCAGGAGCTGACGTGTGTTAGACATTTGTGAACACAGCCAAGAACTGGACAGATACCAGGATGTACATGATTGTGTCATTTCTGAGCTACCATCTCCGGAAGTAAATGGTGACCATGGATGATGCCGGAACAAAGATGGTGTTGGCCTTCTTGGGAGAAGCAGATGAAGAGATACTTTGATTTCTGTGAGAGGTAATACACACGTGGTGGAAGTATTCCACTGACACATTCCCGAGCATGCTCATGACAGGTCCTCTTTAGTGGCTGTCTAGTTGCAGTGGATGTGACAGCAAGCTTTCAGGGTGGCGTGCTGGAAGCAGATTCTTTGTCCGTTGTGACGTAGAGTATGGTGGATGTAACATAAGACTGTCTGCGCACTGAGATTTGCAGGTCACTGAAGTGGCAAATTTCATTTAGTGGATCTTTCTCGCCTGTCTGATCAAAGTTTGTTGGCGGCTTTGTGTCGGCATGTGTGCAGCGAACAGCGATCTGGGGCGGTGCTGCTTTTCGGTTTGTATCCCGGACTTTGCTGTTTGTGAGAGATTAGTTACCAGGGTGATACGTGTATGAGAGGATTATGTTTCCCAATAAATTCATGTCACCTGGGGCTGTCCAGCTGTTTTCCTGACTGCGCAGGGCATGCTGGGACATGTGGTGCTGCGCTTAAAGGATGGCGCAGCTCTAAAAGAAAACTGCTGCATGTGTTGGAGGCAGGGGCGGACTGACCATTTGGAAACTCGGGCACTGCCCAAGGGCCCGGGGTCAGTAGAGGGCCCCATGAGATGCCCCTGGTACCTTTTTCATAGGCTTTTTTGAGTTTAGGCAAGGACACAGGGGCCCCATGATCCCCTATTGCCCGGGGGCCCCATGAGTTGTCAGTCCGCCCCTGATTGGAGGCAACATAAGAGGTGCTGGATCTCCATTATTATTATGTCCAATGACTGCCCTATTCATTTATTACAGGCACAGTTGTGTTCAAAATAATAGCAGTCAGACATCACTAACCTGATCAATCACTGTTTTTGGTAGAAATGATATTTCTACATGGCAAATAACTTACTAGCAGGTGTAGTAGAGTAATAGAAATCCAACTGACCCAACAGTCATGACATGCATGCTGCTGATTCTGTGTAATTGAATCACTAATTGAAAGGGGCATGTTCAAAATAATAGCAGTGTGGAGTTCTATTAGTGAGGTCATTCATTCTTTGAAAAGCAGGTGGCAATTATTGCCCTTATTTAAGGAAGGAAGGCAGCAAATGTTGTACATGCTGGTTACAGTGCATTTCTCTCTGAAATTCTGAGGAAAATGGGTCGTTCCAGACATTGTTCAGAAGAACAGCGTACCTTGATTAAAATGTTGATTGGAGAGGGGAAAACATAAAGAAGTGCAGAAAATGAAAGGCTGCTCAGCTAAAATGATCGCAAATGCTTTAAAATGGCAACCAAAACCTGAAAGACGTGGAAGAAAGCGAAAAACTACCATTCAAATGGATAGAAGAATAGCCAAAATGGCGCGGACTCAGCCAACAATCAGCTCCAGGAAGATGAAAGAAGGTGTGACGTTCCCTGTGAGGACTGTTACAATTAGAAGACGCCTATGTGAAGCCAAGCTATCTGCAAGAAGCCCCCGCAAAGTCCCACTGTTGAAAAAAAGACATGTGCTGAAGAGGTTACAATTTGCCAAAGAGCACATTGACTGGCCTAAAGAGAAATGGCGCAACATTTTGTGGACTGATGAAAGTAAGATTGTTCTTTTTGGGTCTAGTGGGCGGAGACAGTTTGTCAGACGACCCCCAAACACTGAATTCAAGCCACAGTACACTGTGAAGACAGTGAAGCATGGTGGTGCAAGCATCATGATATGGGGATGTTTCTCATACTACGGTGTTGGGCCTATTTATCGCATACCAGGGATCATGGATCAGTTTGAATACATCAGAATACTTGAAGAGGTCATGCTGCCTTATGCTGAAGAGGAAATGCCCTTGAAATGGGTGTTCCAACAAGACAATGACCCCAAACACACCAGTAAACGTGCAACATCTTGGTTCCAGACCAACAAGATTGACGTTATGGAGTGGCCAGCCCAATCACCGGATCTTAATCCAATAGAAAACTTGTGGGGTGACATCAAAAATGCAGTTTCTGAGGCAAAACCAAGAAATAGAGAAGAACTGTGGAATGTAGTCCAATCATCCTGGGCTGGAATACCTGTTCACAGGTGCCAGAAGTTGGGTGACTCCATGCAACACAGATGTACAGCAGTTCTCAGAAACAGTGCGACTACAACCAAATATTCATTAAGTGATTCAAAGGAAAGCAAAATCTTGAACATTTTTCAGTTTATATAGTGAATGTTTGAGTTTGTAAAGAAGAATACAAACACTGCTATTTTTTTGAACCGTCTAATATTCACTTTACTTCAATTTGTTTAGAGGAACAACACAAATTTGATACATTTTTCTTCATGTTTTGATTTGGAATAGAATGTGTCGTGTTCCCAATGCATTTGTGTGTATGGAAATAAAAGCTATTAGAAGGATTTTGAGCTTTATTCACTTTTTTCAACAGACTGCTATTATTTTGAACACAACTGTATTTGCTTCAAAAAAAGTTTGACATCCATTCTATCATTCAGGCCAGAGGGCACCCTGGTGTGAAGTGCGTGGATCTACCACACCTCACGCTGGAGCAGGCTGTGGTGTACATCACCCCCTCTTTATATTTTCTATTATGTGCCAATAAATATTTTTATAAGAAGTGACCGAGTTGCCAGCTATATTACTACATATTCTGAAGGGAACGTTTCAGCTTGAGCACCAGATCTCCACTCACATTTTTTCTATCAGCAGTAGAGCTTGGGCGAGTTTCTCTTGTGTGCATAATGCCAATGAAGGGGTACTTTTCCATCCACTGACACCAATGATGGGGGAATCTTCCTCCTACTGACACAAATGCTGGGGCACTGTTACTTCCACTGACATCAATGATAGGGTACTATTTCTCCCACTGACACCAATGATGGGGCAATATTCCACCCACTGACATAAATGATGAAACACTATTCCTTCCACTGCCACCAATATTGGGGCACTATTCCACCCACTGACACCATAGATGAAGCGATCTTCCTCCCACTGACGTCAGTGAAGGAACACTATTCCTTATACTGACACCAATGACAGAGCACCCTTTCTCCCACTGACACCATAGATGGGGCACTATTCCTCCCACTGACATCAACAATGAGGCACTCTTCTTCCCACTGACACCAATGATGAGGCACTGTTCCTCCCACTGACTCCAATATTGGGGCACTATTCCTCCCACTGACAGCAACGATGAGGCACTATCCTCCCACTGACACCAATGATGGAGCACTATTCCTCCCACTAATACCAGTGATAGGGCATTATTCTTAATCATACTGACCACAGGCATTGTGTATTTATTTTTGCTCCCATTGACCACCAAGCCAGAGGCATTGTCTACCCCCACTGACTCTAGGGCAATTTCTACTCCCACTGGCCACAGCCTGGCCCCCCTAAACTCTGAAGACCAGTAAACTTGCAGCATGTTTAGAAGGTTTGGAGACCCCTGCTTTAAGGGAACCAGAGACCCAATCTCATAATAGCCAGTCACCTCTAATAGGACTGCTCTGGGCCAAGAGCCAAGAAATATGTAGCTGTTGAGGTTCTCAGGGGACAGCAGAGGTGTTATGAACAGTCAAAGGTTATAATTGTAAACTTGCTTGATTTCCTATATATTTGCTGTATGAGAGGAATGAAAATGTCTTCAAGTTTAAGCTTCAATGTGGACTTGAAGAGCAAATTCACTTTTATCAAGGAAGCATCTGTTTGTCTGTTTTCATCTGTCTGTATATGGATGAAAAACAGACACCCATGTATTTCTATGGACTAGCGGATGTAAACGGATGATCACCTGTTTGCATTCGTTAATGTCCACATCTGTTAACATTCGTTTTTTTGAATGGAAGAAACCCCTATTTTTCTTCTGTTAACAAAAAACAGAACGGATGAAAAATGGATGTAAACGAACAAAAACAGATGTAAACGGATGAAAATGGATGTAAAATGGATGAAAACTGATGTAAATGGACGAAAACCGGATGTAAATGGATGAAAATTGGATGAAAAACGTATGTAAACAGATGAAAAAACAGATGAAAATTGGATAAAACAGATGTAAACTGATAAAAAAAAGGATGTAAACGGCCAAAAAAACAGATGACAATCAGATGTAAACAGATGAAAATCAGATGAAAAACGTATGTAAACTTATGGAAAAACTGATGAAAAATGGATGTAAACAGATGAAAATCGGATGTAAACTGATGAAAAACGGATCTAAATGCACAAAAAAACAGATGAAAATCGGATATAAACAGATGAAAACTGATGAAAAACGTATGTAAACAGATGAAAAACAGATGAAAATTGGATGTAAACAGATGAAAATCAGATTAAAAACGAATGTAATCTGATGAAAAAACAGTTGAAAATCGGATGTAAACAGATAATTGGATGTAAACAGATGAAAATCGATGTAAATAGATGAAAATCAGATTAAAAATGAATGTAAACTGATGAATAAACAGTTGAAAATCGGATGTAAACAGATGATAATTGGATGTAAAGAGATGAAAATCGATATAAACAGATGAAAATCAGATTAAAAACGAATGTAAACTGATGAAAAAACAGATGAAAATCGGATATAAACAGATGAAAACTGATGAAAAACGTATGTAAACAGATGAAAAACAGATGAAAATTGGATGTAAACAGATGAAAATCAGATTAAAAACGAATGTAATCTGATGAAAAAACAGTTGAAAATCGGATGTAAACAGATAATTGGATGTAAACAGATGAAAATCGATGTAAATAGATGAAAATCAGATTAAAAATGAATGTAAACTGATGAATAAACAGATGAAAATCGGATGTAAACAGATGATAATTGGATGTAAAGAGATGAAAATCGATATAAACAGATGAAAATCAGATTAAAAACGAATGTAAACTGATGAAAAAACAGATGAAAATCGGATGTAAACAGATGATAATTAGATGTAAACAGATGAAAATCAGATGAAAAACGGATGTAAACTAATGAAACACGGATGTAAACGGATGAAAAAACAGATGAAAATCAGATGTAAACAGATGAAAAACAGATGTAAACTGATAAAAAACGGATGTAAACAGGTGAAAAAACTGATGAAAATTGGATGTAAACAGATGAAAATCAGATGAAACACGGATGTAAACTGATGAAAAACGGATGAAACACGGATGTAAACTGATGAAAAACTGATGTAAACGGATGAAAAAACAGATGAAAATCGGATGTAAACGGATGAAAATTGGATGAAAAACAGATGTAAATGAATGAAAATTGGATGTAAACTAATAAAAAACTGACGTGAACTGATTCCTTTTTTCTTGGAGAAAACATGACTGAACTGATGAAAAAAACGGAACTGCGGTGTGAAAGGGGCCTTACTAGGACGTTGAATTGGAAGTGTCTATTTAAAAATGCAAATTCCCTCATTATTTCTGATAAACACCCCCTAACATGATCCTGTATTTAATTCTCCATTTGTGAAGCACTTTCAGAAGCTGATGTATTTACTTACTGAGTATGCAGCTTCTTCATCAAGAGACCGGTGTCACTCACCCCTGCACTCAACAGAGCAGTCACTCCCACTGAGAGCCTGTTTAAAAATTTCAGCTGGTGTGAAGCTATTTTACTGGACCTATTTCCCTACACAACACACCCCTTCCCAGAATGGAAGAATACAGCATGTAATATGTGACGGTCCAGCTGTAAACGTTTTGCATCCTCCATGAGATTCCTGCGACATTCAGATCGCGTTGAGGATGTAATGAAACATTGGCGCAATGACAATCCATAGACGGGTTCCATTTCCCCCCAGCTTGGTACAACGGCCTCTGTAACTCAGCCAAATAGTGCTGCAGAAATGTCACATCTCCAGATTCGTAATCCCAGGAGGATGGAGCTGCTTTTGGCCCTGGGGGTCGTGAGAAAGGCGATGGGAGATTTTCTCAACACATGCTGCTCTGCCTATACGCTCTTCCAGCCTATATTTCCCCATTTCAGATAAATATTTGATATCATCTGTCAACAAGGAGACCCTCACGATTCACGGCGACGGATAATTGCTCGGTGGCGGTTTGCAGCGTTCTGCATAACATACAGTAGCTGTAGAGGGTTACAATGTTGCAGAGTAGGGTGGAGGGATGTTTTCTGTTTGTTGTAAATCCCAGTGCTGTAACTGAGTACAAGAAACTCTGCTTAGTTTTTTTTTTATTTTACTTAAAGTGGACCTTAATGCCCCCCCCCCCCAGCCTTCCAGCCTTCCCACCTTTCCTTGAAATATATACCTCTTTTTTTAAAATGATCCAGCCAGTGACAGCTCGGTCAGCACGCTGGGAATGCGCAGTGAGCGCCCTCTCAGCTCCGGCCGCCGTGGACGCATATGTGCGACATCTGAGCGTTAATGCCCACCTTTCCTGTCACAGCATATATGCATTATGTGTGTGGTCTCTTTACAGTAGAACTAAAACCAAAACTTTTTTTTTGTTAACCATTTGCCCTCCAGAGGATTTACCCCCCCTTCCTCACCAGGCCATTTTTTTGCAGTACGGCGCTGCGTTACTTAAACTGACAATTGTGCGGTCATCCAACGCTTCACCCAAATGAAATTTATGTCCTTTTTTCCCACAAATAGAGCTTTATTTCGGTGGTATTTGATCGCCTGTGTGTTTTTAATTTTTTAATTTTTTGCGCTATAAGCAGAAGACCGACAATTTTGAAAAAATAAAACAATATTTTTTACTTTTTGCTATAAAACATGTCCAGTAAAAAAATGTTAAAAAATCAAATTTAGTCATAATTTAGGCCAAAATGTATTCTTCGTCATAAAAAAGAAATCCCAATATATGTAAATTAATTGGTTTATGTGAAAGTTATAGCATCTACAAATGGCGGTATAGATACCGGAATTCTTTTTTATATTTTTTAAAGTAGTAATGATGGCGATCTGCGACTTATAGTGGGACTGCGGCGGGCATTCTGACACTGGGGGGGGGAGGAACTGATTAACTGTCACTGACATCCCAATGACACTAATACAGTGATCAGTGCTAATAAAAAGCACTGACACTGTACTAATGGCACTGAGCAGGAAGGGGTTAACATCTGGGGCGATCACAGGGTTAACTGTATTCTGTGGGCTGTTTTACTATGTAAGAATGCTGCTTTGTATCGCTCTGATATGCAGAGCGATACAAAGCAGCATATCGGTGCTGACAGGGGAGAGATCTGTGTTGTTTACATACAGGTCTCTCCCCTGTCACTGTTCCTCGGTGATCGCTGGCTGCCGGCGGAGAATCTCCAGCAGGGACCCGGTGATCGACATCTGTAGCCACCAATGGTGGTGCACCTCTACACGGAAATGCAAAATCATGTATATATACGTGATTTTGCGCAGCCCTGCCACCCTGTAGCAGTAGTTAAAGCAGACCTTCATGCCAGTAATATACCCCCTCCCCCAACCTTCCCACCTTCCCTTAAAATATAATTTTTCTATGCTTATTTACTGTTTTTAATGCTGCAGCCAGTGACAGCTCGATCAGTGTGCTGGAAATGCGCAGTGAGCGCCCTCTCAGCTCTGGCCGCCGTGGACGCACATGTTTGACATTTGAACTAAAGCCAAAATGTTGTTTCTGTTAATTTTGGATAGCGTAGGGGAGGGTTATATCCCTGTCAGGTTTTTTTTAGACATCTGTCTCCCATCGGGGGAAATTTCCTTTCACTTCCTGTCACATAGCTTCAACGGGAAGTGAAATGAAATCCTTCCAAAAGTTAAGGAAACCCCTGGTTGTCACCAGAACTAGTGTTCCCTTTGGAAGATTTCCCCTCTATTCCTATTCTAGGATTCCTGTGTTTCTTTTACTGTCACTGATAACGGTCATCAAGACAAATAGAGGGGTGAATCTACCGGACAGGGAAACAGACAGCAATAAAGACCTGTAGCAAAAATAGAAACTGAAGTGCCCCGCCACTGCTAAGAGGACCAGATACCATTTTATTTCAATAAAAGTCAAAGGGAGAGTTCAAAAAGTATCCAACGCGTTTCAGTAGTCCAAACAGGCCTCCTTCATCAGGGCTAGAAAAGGATATCTCCATATTATTACACTATTCACTCTCTAGGGTCATAGTTAAAGCCAAATACCCATTAGCCAATAGTAATGGATGTAAAAAATTAAAGTAAAATCCAGTAGCCAATAGTAATGGATGTAAAAAATGTAAGTAAAATCCAGTAGTCAGTAGTACTGGATGTGAAAAATGAAAGTAAAATCCAGTAGTCAGTAGTACTGGATGTGAAAAATGAAAGTAAAATCCAGTAGCCAGTAGTACTGGATGTGAAAAATTAAAGTAAAATCCAGTAGCCAATAGTATTGGATGTCAGAATTTAAAGTAAAATCCAATAGTACTGGATGTTAAAAACTAAAGTAAAATCCAGTAGCCAGTAATACTGGATGTCTAAAATTAAAGTAAAATCCAATAGCCAATAGTAATGGATGTGAAAAATTAAAGTAAAATCCAGTAGCCAGTAGTATTGGATGTCAAAAATTAAAGTAAAATCCAATAGTACTGGATGTCAAAAATTAAAGTAAAATCCAGTAGCCAATAGTACTGGATGTGAAAAATGAAAGTAAAATCCAGTAGCCAGTAGTACTGGATGTAAAAAATTTAAGTAAAATCCAGTAGCCAGTAGTATTGGATGTCAAAAATTAAAGTAAAATCCAAATAGTACTGGATGTTAAAAACTAAAGTAAAATCCAGTAGCCAGTAGTACTGGATGTCAAAAATTAAAGTAAAATCCAATAGCCAATAGTACTGCATGTCAAAAATTAAAGTAAAATCCAGTAGCCAATAGTACTGGATGTCAAAAGTTAGGCAACACTGCATATATAATCAATATACCAGAACCTCAGACAACTGTGAAACTATGAATTGAATGAATTGAATATGAAACATATTATTGCAGTTCATCAATAGGGAAACAACCGTGATAATAAAAATAAAGCAAAAAAGATAACAATACTACAATAATAATAAATAAATAAAATAATATACTCAGATTAAAAATTAACCTAATGAGAATAAATATATAAAAATTAGTAAAATATATCCAAAAATAATATGTGTACAACTCTACTCACTACTTTAAGAAAACAGTACCAATAAGATGACCTTACAGGTCCAGCACTAGCCAAACTTTTTTTTTTTTTAGTTATACTTTTTTAGTGCCCCTGTCACTGTGATAAGAGCCCCTGATCCCCATACTGAGGCCACCTAAACGTATGAGGTCTGTCTTGCTGACAGTCTCCCATGTGTGCAATCACTGCACTGGCACGCATGCACGCTCCCTAAACCCGGAAGGAGGCAGCAATGTACGGGGACATCGCTTTGCCCACAGTAGCCACCCGTCCAGAGGGAGGGAACTGGGTATCCAGTCACTGATCTTGATGAAATATAGAGATACAGAATTCCAGCGATTTCATTGGCTGCATGCTTGTTCCAGGTAAGTGATTCATAGAGAAGCCAAATTGGCCAGAAAAGTGATGGGAGGTTTCCTCTATACACACTGCTCTGCCTATACGGTCTTACAGAATATTTCCCCATGTCAGATAAATATTTTCTATTACCTGTCAGCAAGGAGACCCTCACCATTCCCCATGACAGATTAATGCTCGGTGGCGGTTTGCAGCGTTCTGCATAACATACAGTAACGATACAGTGTTGCAGAATGGAAGGATGCAGAAAACTTTTTACAGAAGGTACAGGATATTCTGTTTTATTTGATTTAGGGCCAGTTCACTCTACATGCATTTCAGTTGCTTTTTTTCTGCATCCAAAACGCACAGAAAGTAGGTGATATGGTTGTCAGTGTCATAGTTCACATCAGTGCTTGCAGGGAGTCAATGCATTCCGGGGATCCAAAAATGCCCCTTCATCAGGGCTTGATTGAAAGCAATGTGAATGGCTGTAGTATATGTTATGCACCCGCGCTTCGCTCCGATCTTTGTGCACAATTTGTCCGGCTGCAGCTCTATTATGGTAATATCCCTTTAAATTGTAAGTATGATTATAGGCGCTGCCTGGTCTGCAATCATGTGTGACCCTCAAGTAACTAAACCCAGGAACTCAAATCATCAAATCAACAAACCACAATATTGTATCAAATCAAATCAGAATGTACAATAGTCCATGTGTCTTGTATCTCTTCATCCACATTTTGTGCCATTCATCTATGAAGTCTTATAAAGTGCTCTGTGCTGATTCTTAAACAACTTGTGCAAAAAGTGCTCCCCTCCTGTGTGCCCACTCACTCACCAGAACGTATGGACTCTTAATATTAATAAGAATCATCAGCACTGTAAATGAAGGTAAATCTGGGACTTGTAGTCCTCCTAGATGCTGTTTTTTTTTTCGTTTTCCATGGCCAAATTGCTATCCATTGGTCCCATATTGAGTGAAAATATGGAAGATATGGAATGCCCCATAGAGTGTAATTCTGTTTTTTAATAAAATATATAGTTAAAACAATTGCACTTACTTTTGTATAAAAATATAAAGGCAAGACAGAATCGCCGGACTGGAAGTGTTGCACCGCCACGCGTCTCGACGGCCAGAAATGATGTCACCAGCAGCTGTCACTGACGCGTTTCACCCCTCCTCCAGGGCGTGATCAAAGGTTGTACTGCTGGTGGTGTACCGACTATTTATATCTCCACCCCTCTATATATTTGCCCATATCCTATAGATAATTCTGGCCTCCGCCTACATATCCGCTTCCTATCTCGGCTCTTAAAAGGTGCACCCGGCTTCATACCATGTACATACACCATCTTACTACACCCTCATATTATATTATACTGTAAATACCTAAATGCTATATATATATGATTCCTTATCACTATACTCATTAAAAATTTATTTAAAATCATGTGGATTCACTCTGCACATGCTCAGTTTGGTGTGTATTGCTAGAGAGGATTTGTTTTCTTGGGAGAGTGCATGTAATCAGCACAGGGCCAATCAGCACTGTCCAGACAGAGGTCAGGGGTTCTGCATCTTCCTAGAGCAAAATGAAAGCTCCTCCTACAAGCTTTAACCAGTGCTCTGCTGGACAGTGATAGAAGTCGCAAGACTGCTATAAACTGCTGATGAGAAATGGTATTTAGCAGTATATATTTACTAAAATAATTGCACTTCCATGTTCTGTGTACTGTGGGAGACCAGATATAGAGAAGGCAGGGTCCTGGGAGACCAGATATAGAAAATGCAGGGTCCTGGGAGACCAGATATAGTGAATGCAGGGTCTGGGGAGACCAGATATAGTAAATGCAGGGTCCGGGGAGACCAGATATAGTGAATGCAGGGTCTGGGGGGACCAGATATAGTGAATGCAGGGTCCTGGGAGACCAGATATAGTGAATGCAGGGTCCGGGGAGACCAGATATAGTGAATGCAGGGTCCGGGGAGACCAGATATAGAGAATGCAGGGTCCGGGGAGACCAGATATAGTGAATGCAGGGTCCTGGGAGACCAGATATAGTGAATGCAGGGTCCGGGGAGACCAGATATAGTGAATGCAGAGTCCGGGGAGACCAGATATAGTGGATGCAGGGTCCTGGGAGACCGGATATGGTGAATGCAGGGTCCTGGGAGACCAGATATAGTGGATGCAGGGTCCGGGGAGACCAGATATAGTGAATGCAGGGTCCTCGGAGACCAGATATAGAGAATGCAGGGTCCTGGGAGACCGGATATAGTGAATGCAGGGTCCGGGGAGACCAGCTATAGTGGATGCAGGGTCCTGGGAGACCGGATATAGTGAATGCAGGGTCCGGGGAGACCAGATATAGTGGATGCAGGGTCCTGGGAGACCGGATATAGTGAATGCAGGGTCCTGGGAGACCAGATATAGTGGATGCAGGGTCCTGGGAGACCGGATATAGTGGATGCAGGGTCCGGGGAGACCAGATATAGTGAATGCAGGGTCCTGGGAGACCAGATATAGAGAATGCAGGGTCCTGGGAGACCGGATATAGTGAATGCAGGGTCCGGGGAGACCAGCTATAGTGGATGCAGGGTCCTGGGAGACCGGATATAGTGAATGCAGGGTCCGGGGAGACCAGATATAGTGGATGCAGGGTCCTGGGAGACCGGATATAGTGGATGCAGGGTCCTGGGAGACCGGATATAGTGAATGCAGGGTCCGAGGAGACCAGATATAGTGAATGCAGGGTCAGGGGAGACCAGATATAGTGAATGCAGGGTCCTGGGTTTAGTAACACTTTAAGAGCCGAGATAGGAAGCAGATATGATGTAGATCGAGGCTGAAAGTATCTATAGGATATGGGAAAATATATAGAGGAGTGGAGATATAAATAGTCGGTACACCGCCGGCAGCACAACCTTTTGATAACTCCCTGGAGGAGGGGCGAAACACGTCAGTGACAGCTGTGGGACGACGTCATTTCCGGCCGGAGAGACACACGGGTGTGCAACATTTCGGGTCCAGCGATTATGTTTTGCCTTCATATTCCTATACAAATGTAAGTGCAATTGTTTTAACTATGTATTTTAATAAAAAACGGAATTACACTCTCTGGGGCATTCCATATCTTCCATATTTTCACTCAATATGGGACCAATGGACAGCAATTTGGCCATAGAAGACGAAATTGGAAAGAGCATCTAGCAGGACTACAAGTCCCAGATTAACCATCATTTACAGACTTTTATTAATATTAAGAGTCCATACGTTCTGGTGAGTGAGTGGGCACACAGGAGGGGAGCACTTTTTACACAAGTTGTTTAATGAGCAGCATGGAGCACGTTATAAGATGAATGGCACAAAATGTGAATGAAGAAATACAAGACACATAGACTATTGTACATTTTGATTTAATATGATTTGATTTGATGCAATATTATGGTTTGTTGATTTGATGATTTGAGTTCACGGATTTAGTTAATTGATGGTCACACATGTTTGCAGAAGGCAGCGCCTATAATCATACTTACAATGTGAATGGCTGCCAAATCAACTGCTGGCAAGGCCAGTGTTGGAAATCACACTAGAACAAATGAGATTAAAGATCCAGTTTCTAGTCCATCAAGCCCTGATGGGGGGGGGGGGTGATATGGATCCCTGAAAGGTGATTCATACTTTTTGGATTGTCCTTCTGACTTTTTTTGGAATAAAGCTGTATCAGAACCTCTTAGCAGTGGTGAGGCACTTCAATTTGCATTTGTATTACATGAACCTTCAAGCCAAGGAAGCAATAGAGATCCTCGGGGGTGGAGTAGCTGCCTGCCCGGAAAGCAGATTATTTACATCAACATCAATAATTTAAGGCAGCAATGCCAATAGGATAACCTTATTGGTCCAGTGCTATTTGTTCACCTTACTTGGCCACTGGACTCTGACAGCCGGTACCCACAGCTGTCACAATATCCGAACAGTGGTTGCATCTGATCTGCTCCCCAGCTGACAATTTTCTGCCTGACTGCTTCAATTTTCAGATCCAAGGATGTCAGCCAGGAGGGACCCGACAGGGCCACCCATAGTTCAAGTTTGGTTTGTCAAAATTTGTTCCATGCATGGCTGACTTTAGGCTGTCTCAGGTTTTTATATGTTGGGAATGTGGATAAGTGCTGGAACCCTGAGATTTCTTTTTATTGTTTTTTTTTGTAGTTTTTCTCATCTGATAGTCTGGTGGCGGTGGTGTAAAAATAGAGAATCTGATTACTGGGCTGGCAGCTTCTACACACCGATGGTTGTCCATAATCATCTTGGGTTGTGAATCTAGTATAGAAGTGCCACACTGTGATATTCAAGTCCAGCTACAAGATTATGCCAATAACAAACAGTTTATAAAAGTAATGTTTTTTGTGGGCTGTAACTCCACCCCTTTTTTTGCAAGAATAATGGTCAACGGTACAAAAAGAAGGGTGAATCCCCACAATGGCGATGCCAACATAAAAAAAAACATAACGGGATCTCAAGTTACAGGATTACAAGTTTATTGCAATAACATACTGGTCATAAAGGCAACACGTTTTGGGAGCTGTAACTCCACCCCTCTCATCAGAGCTTAGGAACGTGAAACAAAGAAACATTATAAGTGGACTTCATACAATCAATATAATACATATTATTCACAAAGCGTTGGGCGTTAATGGACAGTTTTGGGTTCCATCAGCTATTTATTGATTGTTCACTCCCAAAACGCGTTGCCTTTATAAACAGTCTGTTATTGGAATAAACTTGTATTAGACTTGAATATCATGGTGTGGTGCCTCATGCCTCATAATAGCATGTTGCAGCCTAATTGGATTATGCAGTTGTCTACAATGTATTCCCAATTTGGTGGCAATGATACGTTCAGTGAATCAGTACAGATAAAAATGGCATGAAGGCTAAATATATTAGTTGTCACGTTGTGACAAACGGGAGGTTGTGAAAGGGTTAATAGTTAATTAACTTTTGTTTTGTGCCTACTAACCAACTTTTATTCCCATAGACAGGATGTTCTCTGGGGACTGGAATGTTGTTTTCTATGTATATCCGGCCTTGAAGGTTTGCAGAATTTATGATCTTTTTTGCTATATTTCTATTACACACCATATGGTGATTAATTGTAGCATCTATAATGTATTCTGATTGGTGCTTTATGGATACCGCCCGAAGTATTCGGTGTTATCTCCATAATTAAACTCAAGTACAATAATAAAGACTTTGAATTCTGCACTTCACATCTCAATATCTGAATTGCATTATTCCCAAAGTACTTTGTATCTGGAATGGTTGGACGGAGGGTGCCGGTACGAAATTGAGTTGTCCTAACAAGATTCGTTCAAGTTACTATTGATGTCTGCATCCTCGTTGTGGAGCTTCAATTATCTATTTGTACTGATGACCATTGCCACCAAGAAAAAAGGGAAGGTAAATCCAAAATCCTAGACTTGTCCCTAGGACAAGAAGTTAAGGGGAATTGGAAGTGTCCAATGGGGACACCTGTTCCTTGTTGTGGAGCTTCAATTATCTATTTGTACTGATGACCATTGCCACCAAGAAAAAAGGGAAGGGAAATCCAAAATCCTAGAGTTGTCCCTAGGAAAAAAGTTAAGAGGAATTGGAAGTGTCCAATGGGGACACCTGTTCCTCATTGTGGAGCTTCAATTATCTCTTTGTACTGATGACCATTGCCACCAAGAAAAAAGGGAAGGGAATTCCAAAATCCTAGAGTTGTCCCTAGGACAAGGGGAATTGAAGGTGTCCAACGGGGACACCTGTTCCAGGGACAATTGTCTTTTGTCTTTCTTTCAGTTTGAGAGAGTTCCTCTAACTTCCTGTTGTGTCTCTAGTCAGAATGTGAAGGGAGATCCCCCCCATGGTACACCATTAACTCTTCCCTGCTCGCTCCAAAACTAAATGAAAATGTTTTTGGCTATGCTTACACTTTAATCAAGCCATCTCTGTTGAAGGGACAATCAAAGCCAAGACTGGTGGTTTTCATCTCTTTATGTCTTGATGACAATGGTCCCCAGGACAAACAGGTAGGCATGGTTTTTTCCATGGGGTACAAAGACAGAAATAAAAGGCTACACTGTGTCCAAAATTACAAAAAAAAAAGTTTGACTTTAGGCCTACCTTAAAGGAAGACAACAGTTATTTGAATGTGCAGGAACTACAAGTCCTATAGTTCCTGAACAGCTGGACCCAAACTGTGTCAACGACTGTTTCAAGATCATCTGCCGCGGTTTAATTTCCCTTCCGCCGTTACAGAGTTTAATCATTTTAATCTTATGGGGCGAAGTCATCGGATAAAATCAGCCCAGATCCCTTAATTCCTAAACAGATTATGGTGGCTGAGGCCGGCACAGCTCACAGCGGGCTCCTTAGCACTCTGGATGCCAACGGATACCAGGCTGTTCTGAGATCTTGCAGCATTCTGCTGTGTAAAGCAGTTCTAAAGCCAAAAGCAAACATTTATTTAATTGCTGCTTACCACTTATTAGATGTGATGGCTGCTCTGGTTTTCATTTTTAGGACTTCTTTCTTCTATTTTAATCTGGTGATCTAGCCAGTACGTTTGTTTTTCAAAAGAGCAAACTCTCCTGCAGTTACAGGGTTGAGACAAACCATTTACCACTGACCAGGGTGCTTACAATGATCGGCTTTTATTTATTCATGTTAAACCTTTATCTCAAAAAGGAAAAAAACTGTTCGCTGTAAATCTTTGTAAGTGTGAGCTGGAGTTTGGCTTCAGTTTGTTAGTGTAACTAAATCTGCTAGTACATCTAACACCACCCTGTCCCCAGACTGACAATGCTGCTGTTTGCTGTACCTCCTGTACTCATTCATCCAGAGTTGTGTATCAATAATACACGAGGTGTGTTATTGACCAGATTACCATGTGATAAACAGAGGGAAAAAGCCTACAAAAAGAAAACAAATACAGCCACCACATCTAATGATTGCAATATATTACATTTTTGGTTTGGGGTTTAATACTGCTTTAAACACTCCATTATGACCAACAAACCTCTTACAGTGCCTTGAAAAAGTATTCATACCCCTTGAAATGTTCCACATTTTGTCATGTTACAACCAAAAACGTAAATGTGTTTTATTGGGATTTTATGTGATAGACCAACACAAAGTGGTACATAATTGTGAAGTGGAAGGAAAATGATAAATGGTTTTCAACAATTTTTACAAATAAATCTGTGACAAGTGTTTGCAACATTTATATTCAGCCCCCCGGAGTCAATACTTTGTAGGACCCCCTTTCGCTGCAATTCCAGCTGCAAGTATTTTTGGGGATGTCTCTACCAGCTTTGCACCTCCAGAGAGGGACATTTCTGCCCATTCTTCTTTGCACAATAACTCAAGCTCTGTCAGATTGGATGGAGAACGTCTGTGAACAGCAATTTTCAAGTCTTGTAACAGATCCTCCATTGAATTTAGGTCTGGACTGTGACTGGGCCATTCTAACACATGAATATGCTTTGATCTAAACCATTCCATTGTAGCTCTGGCTGGATGTTTCGGGTCGTTGTCCTGCTGGAAGGTGAACCTCCGCCCCAGTCTCAAGTCTTTTGTAGACTCTAACAGGCTTTCTTCTAAGATTGCCCTGTATTTGGCTCCATCCATCTTCCCATCCACTCTGACCAGCTTCCCTGTCCCTGCTGAAGAAAAGCATCCCCACAACATGATGCTGCCATCACCATGTTTCACGGTAAGGATGGTGTGTTCAGGGTGATGGGCAGTGTTAGTTTTCCGCCACACATAGCATTTTGCTTTTAGGCCAAAAAGTGCAATTTTTGTCTCATCTGACCAGAGCACCTTCTTCCACATGTTTGCTGTGTCCCCCACATGGCTTCTTGCAAACTGCAAACGGGACTTCTTATGGCTTTCTTTCAACAATGGCTTTCTTCTTGCCACTCTTCCATAAAGGCAGATTTGTGGAGTGCATAACTAATAGTTGTCCTGTGGACAGATTCTACCACCTGAGCTGTGGATCTCTGCAGCTCCTCCAGAGTTACCATGGGCCTCTTGGCTGTTCCTGTGATAAATGTTCTCCTTGCCCGGCCTGTCAGTTTAGGTGGACGGCCATGTCTTGGTAGGTTTGCAGTTGTGCCATACTCTTTCCATTTTCGGATGATGGATTGAACAGTGCTCCGTGAGATGTTCAAAGCTTGGGATATTTTGTATAACCTAACCCTGCTTTAAACTTCTCCACAACTTTATCCCTGACCTGTCTAGTGTGTTCCTTGGTCTTCATGATGCTGTTTGTTCATTAATGTTTTCTAACAAACCTCTGAGGGCTTCACAGAACAGCTGTATTTATACGGAGATTAAATTACACACAGATGGACTCTATTTACTGATTAGGTGACTTCTGAAGGCAATTGGTTCCACTAGATTTTAGTTAGGGGTATCAGAGTAAAGGGGGCTGAATACAAATGCACGCCACACTTTTCAGATATTTATTTGTAAAAAAATGTTGAAAACCATTTATCATTTTCCTTCTTCTTAACAATTATGTGCCACTTGGTGATGGTCTATCACATAAAATCCCAATAAAAAACACTTACGTTTTTGGTTGCAACATGACAAAATGTGGAAAATTTCAAGGTGTATGAATACTTTTCCAAGGCACTGGATGTGGACAAGCAAGTTCCTAGTAGAGTTCTGGTATTTGCAGTGGTAGGCGGAGGGGGATGGGGGTTTAGGATAATATGATAATGGATTCATGCTGGTTTTATGTTTCCATTCTGATTTTTTTTGCTGGGTTTTTATTTATTCTAATTTCTCTCCATTTATTTGGCTTAACGTGGGTTAACAGGGTAGGTAAAATCATTGCTTTACTGTGGTTCTGCAGGCTTAATTCTGCTTGCCAAGCTGGCCAAGTGGCACCACCTGTCAAATTCTCCCATGTTAGTGAATGTGGCTGCACTGCAACCACGAGCAAAATGAACGGCTCACTATTATGGCGCAGTCCCGCAATGCAAAATTATTTGGCAATAGGAAAAAAAAAAAAACTCCAGCAAACCTTTCACCATCCTCTAAAAAGCTGTCCACTGCAGATCACCTTTCATGCGGGGCAATAAACACTGCCACAGGTGTGAAAGAAGCCTTAGCCTGAGGTCACACTGATGCAGTGCGGAGTTCTCAGCATTTTCTGTGCGAATTCTGCACTGCATCACAATCGCACCCCATTGTGGGCGTGTATGTTAAGGTAACAGAACCCCAAAATTAGTCTGCAATGTGCAGAATCGGATCACATAGGTGTGAATACCCATGCGATCCGATTCTAGTGCGGACCAAAAAAAGGATCCTGCGCCTTTTTGGGGCAGATGCGGTACAATTTGAGCCGTACAAACCGTATGGCTCAAATCGCACTGCACAGAATTCGTATGTGATTTGTACAGGAATGCGGTGCGGTTCCTGTGTGAATCACATGTGATGTGACGCGCTGTATTCAGTGTGAACCCAGGCTGAATATTTTGTATTTCATTGTTTGTTGAATTCTTCGTTTTAGAAATAACATTTTCCTAAGGCCCCAGTTCACACAGGTGGCTGGAGGCAGTAAAAACAGGCAGCTGAACTGCAGTTTTCTCTGCCCTGACCACTCACTTAAAGAAGAATATGCAGTTTCTCAGAGCTGTACCAGGGGCGGACTGACAACTCATGGGGCCCCCGGGCAATAAGGGATCATGGGGCCCCTGTGTCCTCGCCCACACTCAAACCACACCCAAAAAAGCCTATAAAAGGTACCGGGGACATCTCATGGGGCCCCCTACTGACCCCGGGCCCTCAGGTAGTGCCCGAGTTCCCCAATGGTCAGTCCGCCCCTGAGCTGTACACATGTCCCTGTCATGTTGGGCGAGCAGTACCACCACCAGATGCGACCCATTCAGGTGAATGGGGTCACACAGACACACGCAGTTGTCTACCACCCACCTTTCAGTTACCTTCTGAAAAGTGATCCACAGCAAATCGCTTTTCAGAGGGAGGAAAGGTCTGTTGCCCAGGTAAATGAGTCATGACCAAAAAAAAAAATAGGAATACATTTGCTGTTTAAATTCTTGATTTACATCCTATTCTTGAAAAAATGGTTTCTTTCATCACATAGCTTACCATTTCGCCTTCAAATCTGGAAAAAGGAAGACTTGTATGAGACTAAGCAAGCTTAAAAAAAAGTTGTGGCTCATTATAAACCTCCAAAATTTTGAATTTTCAAAACTGGAAAAAGAAAACTAAAAATTGTATTATAATCTTTTTCAGAACTTACAAGGACAGGTTTACAATGTCAGGCTTGAGTTAAGGTGCCCATAAATGCTTAGAAATGTAATGACAAGACGACGACCTGAAAATGTGAATTGCCTGGCTGACAACCAGTAGCATTAATACTATGAGTTGTACAGCAATTATGCAGCAGCTGTAGTTATGACAACACTGGGCGCATGCTGGCTTGTTTAGGGACAATCACTCTTACTTTTGTGCTCATTCTTCAGTTCAAACAAATGCTCCATTACCTCCCATCTCATGAACACCACCCAAATCATAATACCTTCCCTGCGGAAATGGATTACTCCACCTATTAAAGAAAATCTCTTTAGAGTCACTTCTGTCAGAGGGAGGAGAGCCGATCTTTACATGAGAGGATTAAAAAGGCAAGCTGTGGCCAGAGACAGACCACTTGTGTTTTCAGGTGGGCGATCTGGTAGCTGACATATTGTTTGAGATTTTAGCACAAATTATCCAGGCAAAGGTTCCACAACTAAAACTCTTGTTTTAGCTGGAAAGAGGGATTGGACTTCCAAAGAGTGTATTAGGAGGATCAAGTCAGCCAGGTTCCAGAGCGAGCACCTGTGTGTGTGCATAGTTCTGTGCATCATGCAGGGTGCATGCTTATTGGAAATAGTGGTGCCCACACCCAGGAACTTGCCAGAACTGACCTGGCAATGCTGGCCGACAGTAATGATCAAGCTCCATTCCTCCCACTGATACCAACAATGGGGCTCCATTACTCCCACTGATACCAACAATGGGGTTCCATTCCTCCCACTGATACTAACAATGGGGCTTCATTCCTCCCACTGATACCAACAATGGGGCTCCATTCCTCCCACTGATACCAACAATGGGGCTCCATTCCTCCCACTGATACCAACAATGGGGCTCCATTCCTCCCACTGATACTAATAATGGGGCTCCATTCCTCACACTGAAACCAACAATGGGGCTCCATTCTTCCTACTGATACCAACTGTGGGGCTCCATTCCTTCCACTGATACCAACAATGGGGTGCCATTCCTCCCACTGATACCAACAATGGGGTTCCATTCCTCCCACTGATACTAACAATGGGGCTTCATTCCTCCCACTGATACCAACAATGGGGCTCCATTCCTCCCACTGATACCAACAATGGGGCTCCATTCCTCCCACTGATACCAACAATGGGGCTCCATTCCTCCCACTGATACTAATAATGGGGCTCCATTCCTCACACTGAAACCAACAATGGGGCTCCATTCTTCCTACTGATACCAACTGTGGGGCTCCATTCCTTCCACTGATACCAACAATGGGGTGCCATTCCTCCCACTGATACCAACAATGGGACACTATTCCTCCCACTGATGCCAACAATGGGGCTTCATTCCTCCCATTTATACCAACAATGGAGCACTATTCCTCCCACTGATACTAATAATGGGGCTCCATTCCTCCCACTGATACTAACAATGGGGCTCCATTCTTCCCACTTATACCAACAATGGGGCACTATTCCTCCCACTGATACCAACAATGGGACATTATTCCTCCCACTGATGCCAACAATGGGGCTCCATTCTTCCCACTTATACCAACAACGGGGCTTCATTCTTTCCACTGATACCAACAACGGGGCTCCATTCCTCCCATTGATACCAACAGTGGGGCACTATTCCTCCCACTGATATTAATAATGGGGCTCCATTCTTCCCACTGATACTAATAATGGGGCTCCATTCCTCCCACTGATACCAACAATGGGGCTCCATTCCTCCCACTGATACCAACAAATGGGGCCTTATTCCTCCCACTGATACCAACAATGGGACACTATTCCTCCTACTAATACCAATAATGGGGTTCCATTACTCCCACTGATACCAACAATGGGGCTTCATTCCTTCCACTGATATCAACAATGGGGCTCCATTCTTCCCACTGATACAAACAATGGGGCTTCATTCCTTCCACTGATGTCAACAATGGGGCTCCATTATTCCAGCTGATACCAACAATGGGACTCCATTCTTTCTACTGATACCAACAATGGGGCCCCAATCCTCCCACTGATACCAACAATGGGGTTCCAGTCCTCCTACTGATACCAACAATGAGGTTCCATTCCTCCTACTGATGCCAACAACGGGGGCTCTATTCCTCCCGCTGATACAAACAATGGGGGCACTATTCCTTCCACTAAAACCAATGATAGGGCATTGTCTACACCCACTGATGTCGAGGCATTATTTATTACCACTGGCCACAGTCCAACCCCCCTAAAGCATGATGGAGAGTAACTGGCCTCTTGTTTAGAAAGTTTGGAGACCTCTGCTCTAAAGCATGCTACCGTTCTGCGCAGGATGGGTATGTTTAATGATGAGGGCAGAAGGAGCCATCAGGAGAGGACTGAGAAGAGGTTGAGGGCCAGATATGTTCTGATTCCTCTGGTCTTCAGTACTGGGGACCCTGGAGCTGCGGCTGAGGTGCATGTCACTGCCATCTGAAGGGGGTATTGCTAAAGGCCACTTCACAGCAGAACGCAGTGTGGGAACCCATGTCCTGTTTACGTTTCCTGCACCGCATTCAATATGTGCTGTATGTGCAGTCTGCAGCAGGTGTTCATAGTAAGTTAATGACACTCCAAACACAGGTCGCAAATGCAGTGTGTTTGCCTGCTCTGGATCCCATGGTACTGAAGAACGTGCATCTCATTGCTGTGTGATTCCCAGTGTGAACCGGCCCAGAATGTGCATTTTTCCTGGTAGCTCCATGGTCATCGAGCCCCCATAGTCCTAGACTGGGTTTACAAAGTAGCTGTGATTGGCACTTCTGGTCACACGTTACCACTGGTTACATTTATTTGCTAATTCTCTCTAGCGTTCTCTAAAATGGTTACATTGTATCTTTTGTTACAATGTATGTATTTCCTATGACCTTCAGCTATGGCTAGTGGCCATAATGCTGTATTTTACTGCTCTCCATAATAGATATTCATTCAGAAGAGAAAATAGCCTAAACAACATTTGTTTTGGCCCATTTCACACAGATGGAATGTACATGGAGAGTCACTGGACAAATGACTAAACAGTTTTTTAATAAGTAGAACCCTTAGGGGGTGATTTACTAAATCTGGAGAGTGCAAAATCTGGTGCATCTCTGCACAGAAACCAATCAGCTATCAAGTTTTTTTTAGACCTCTGTGACCAAGCCCCGGTGAAACGCGTCAGCAGGGATGTGCCTGGAGCGGAGGCTGAGGCCAACATTGAGACTATCATTGGGCTGGTATGAGCGTTCATCTCTCTGGATTACTAACGTTTCTGTATTAGTGTGAGGACCCCGGCTCCCATCTTCTGTGTACCGGCGGGGTAATAATCTGCTGTCTGGCCTCGGGCAGTGCTGCAAGTTTGTCTAATACAGATTTGTTTGTCAAAGCTTCACTGAACAAGCTGAGGTTAGAAGCTGATTGGCTACCATGCACAGCTGCACCAGATTCCGAGGGCTCCAGTTTTAGTAAGTCTCCCCCTTACCCTGGGTTCACACCTAAGCGTTTTCCGCAGCGTTTTGCATTTTGCAGAAACGCAGTACAGTCCATTTAACATGATTTCCTATGGGACACGTTCACATCTCCGCGATTCACCCAATGCGTTTTTTGGAAAGGGTCCGGGACTTTTTTGATTGCAAAAAGTTGCATTGTTGGTTCTATAGACTTCAATGGAAGCGCTGCAGAAAAGCATGTAGTGCATTTTTGCCACGTTTTTGATGTGTTTTAAATCTGCCTAGCAACAAGAAAAATGAAAAAAAAAAACAAAACCGCAAAACGCATAAAAAGTGTCACTAGAATGGTGGATTGGTGGCATCCAGGTGCTGACCTGGCCTGTCCATGATTACATCCCTGCCCGCCATATTGAAAGTGACTTTTGCCGACCCTGGCTTGTTCCTGTCCTCCTTCCTGTCAGCGAACCACATATTTTGTCAGCTATGTGACCACGATGCTCAAGAGTTTCAATGACATCATTGGAGTCATGGCCCACTGGCACTCTTGCCACTCATCCCCCCACTTTCTGTCCCAATACCCAGGGGTGCTTGGGCTGGAGCAGTAGGAGAGGCTGTCCCCGTCATCTCGGGGAGCCTATCACGGTACGTGGCCGTGGGCCTGTCTGTCCACAAGAGGGTCAGGTGGGAACCATTGAACACAAGTGATGCTTGTCCTGACAGCGAGGAAGCCAAGAGACGAGGAGACACCGCGAAGAGTGAAGAAGTGCCTTGTGTGTGTCAAGAACTTTCTATTTTTAGATCTATCCGATTACAATCCTGTATTATTAATAGGATCCAGTCTCTATTTCCAGCCAGCCGGGAACAATATACATCCTCCACTGCCAGGTGAAAAGAAAAACTTGGACGGCGTACAACCGGGACTATCGGTGTCACAGACTGAATGACAGTATTTGTCAGTGGGGGTCATAAAAAATCCACCGTGCATTTAAAGTGAGACTGCGGTCTTCTTCATAGAAACACGTTTTACCTGGGCAGCTGAATACTGATTGTGAATTCTCAGCTTCTATTTCGTAGATTTTTAGATCCTAGAGTTTCTTTTTTTTTCGTAGATTTTAAGGTGGCTCATCCTAGAGATTCTGTTCTGCAGATTTTAAGATAGTTTAGTTGTGTAATAAGAAACATTCCACCGCTAGCACCCACTCAGACATCCTGTGAGAAGTTCTCACCAGATGAAGGTGAATCTTCTTATATTTTGCTTTCCCTGGTTTCTCCTCTCTTCCCATCAACATTCTAATAAAATTTAAAAAGAAAAAAAAAATCTGTTTTTATTACATTATTTTAGGCCCAGTGATTTAATCACTGGGCCTCTGTGTTTCTCTACACAATGCGGGCAGATCATGGTTTGTGGGAGAGGGTGCTGTACATAGCTTCCTGAAAACATCACCACAGCACCCTGCCTCAGCATGCTTCTCAAGAGTCATCAGCCCTGATGCAAGCAGTTGGCTGTCCCTTAGCCTGGGCTCACACTGATGCGGTGCGGAATTTGCACCGGTTTCTGTGCCATTTCCGCACCACATCACAATCGCACCCTGTTCATGTGAACCACTGCGGGTGTGTATTTTACATTACCGACACACTGAAATCAGTTTGCAAAACACGGTGTGGTGTGCATACATTTTGTATGGCTCAAATCGCACCGCATCCACACTAAAAAAGTGCAGGACCCTTTTTTTTGTCTGCATTAGAATTGGATCGCATGGTTATTCACACCCATGTGATCCGATTCTGCACATCGCACCGCGTTTTGAGAACCGATTTCGGGGTGTTGTTAACTTAACATATACACCTGCAGCGGTTCACATGAACGGGGTGCGATTCTGATACGCTGCAGAAATTGCACAGAAACCGCTGCGAATTCCACAACCCATCAGTGTGAGCCCAGGCTTAGTGTGAACCCGGGATTAGTCTAGGTTCACACCTAAACATTTTGCATTTTACAGTCCATTTAACATGATTTCCTATGGGACATGTTCACATCTACACGTTTTCACCCGGTGCATTTTTTGGACTTTTTTAAATGCAAAAAGTAGCATTTTTGGTTCAATAGATTTCAACAGAGGCGCTGCAGAAATGCATGTAGTGTGTTTTCGATGCGTTTTTTATGTGTTTTTGATGCGTTTTGCGTTTTAATCTGACCAGCAACAAGTTTGTAAAAAAAAAAAGCAAAACGAACCAAAAGTGCATCAAAAACACATGTGCAAAACCGAAAACGCACCGTAAAAAGCACTGCAGAAAAGAATCAAACGCAAACTGCATAGGTGTGAACCTAGCCTTAGGGAGGAGTTATGTAAATATCAAAGGGTCTTGATGGGTGGGTGTCAGTCTGGAGACATGGGCATTCCTGGGCAGGATCTATTTGCATGCATACCAATCTAGGTAACACCCACATATGTGATATGGAGCCTCCAAGAACAGAAACCCGAAGAATCAGAAGGACGTGTCTGGGGCAGTCAGACTGAAGTGCTGGCAATGATGCGGAGCTCTGTCTGACTATCTGCACCTTCTAATGCACATGGTGAGAGGCTCACAGTGTGCAGTGAAATCAGAGTAAGCAATGTCAGTCCAGGAGAGGAGCCGGTACAACTGTGCAAGACTGAAGGGAAGGCTGGAGGTCAATTTTAAACTTTGACTGCAGGCAAAATAAGGGCCTTACTGGGGATGCCTCTCTTTCCATGCAGGAAACATTTCATATCACCTCTGTACAACTTTCTGGGTGAAACGGTTGGAAGAAGGAGAAATATGATTTTATGGACAGTTTTAGAAAATCATGTCTGACATGGAGGAGTCATGTTTAGTAACATTGAAGAGCAGCCTGGCTCACACAGGGACTGTATATGTTATGTCACATTTCTAACAATTACAAGGAACATACTGTACAGCTTCCCCCATGGGACTATCTGGTTGGTCTACAATTGTAAATCAGTCAAGAATAGAAGATCCTCTAGAAAGCAGAATAATCCGCGCAGCACAGAGTATTAATGGAGAGGAGCACATGATCCTATAGGGGGTAGGGAGCGGCTTATTTCATACAAGGACAGGGATGTATGGAACTGGCGGTATCATGACCAGGGATGGTTAATAGAAGAAAAGAACAGCGAGTTCCATTGGAAAGGACAGACCTGCAGCAGTGCAGAGGATTTCAGGAGATGATATCCTCGCCATGCATTCAGTGTTCAGCCATGTGAGGTTGTGATGTCATGTCAGAACTCATTGTTAGTCCCTATAAAGGTGTATGTCGATTCCCACAGGGTCAGCTCATTTCTCCGAGCCGTCCATCCGCATCATCTCTTTGTGGTTTTCTTGATGTCACTCTGTCATATGGCTCTTTGTTATGTCTGTATGCAGCCTCCCTCCATCCTGTGTTCAGGACAGGACTGATGGAAGGAAACAAAGTGCATTGTGCCCTAATATAGACATGAAATACCAGTTCTCATTCCCTTTATGTTTCTTTTTCCTTCTGTGAAATTGAAGATATTTCTATCATCCGTCACAGCCACAGAACTGGACCAATACCTATATCTCTCTCTCTTTCTTTCTTTCTTTCTTTCCTTTCTTTCTTTTTCTCTCTCTCTCTCTCTAGCTCCCTTTCAACCTGCTCTCTGCCTGATCTGTCTATCTGCACTCTTTCTCTCTGTACCTGCTCTCTCTTTCTCTATATCCCTGCTCACTCGCTCTGTCTCCCTGTTGTCTTTCTGCTCCTTTTGTTCTCTCTTTTTCTACCTGCTCTCTGTCTCTATATCTGATCTCTCACATCTCTCTGTCTACCTGCCTGTTCTTTCTTTCTCTCTACCTTCTCTCTCTCCTATCTACCTGCTAATTGTTATCTCTTTCTTTAAGTTCTGTTTCTATCTCTTTCACTCTCTCTCTCTTACTCTCTCTCTCTCTCTTCGGCTCTCTCCCCCCTCCTCTCACTCCCTCTATTTCCCCCCCATCTCTCTCTCTCTCTCTCTCTCTCTCTCTCCTTCTCTCTCCCCTACCTCTCTTTCCCTCCCCTTCTCTCCCCCTCTCTCCCTCTTCTCCCCTTCCCTTTCTCTTTACCCCCTCCCTCTCTCCCCTTCTCTCTCTATCTCGCCCTCCCCTTCTCTCTTTACCCCCCCCTCTCCCTCTCTCCCCTTCCCTCTCTCTCTCTCCTTCTTTCTCTCCCCCTCTCCTCTCTCTCCTTCTTTCTCTCTCCTCTCTCTCCTTCTTTCTCTCTCCTCTCTCTCCTTCTTTCTCTCTCCTCTCTCTCCTTCTTTCTCTCTCCTCTCCCCCCCTCTCTCTCTCTCCTCTCCCCCCCTCTCCTTCTTTCTCCCCCCCCTCCTTCTTTCTCTCTCCTCTCTCTCCCTCTCCTCTCCCCCCCCTCGCTCTCCTTCTTTCGCTCTCCCCTCTCCCCCCCCCCTCGCTCTCCTTCTTTCGCTCTCCCCTCTCCCCCCCCCCCTCGCTCTCCTTCTTTCGCTCTCCCCTCTCCCCCCCCCCCTCGCTCTCCTTCTTTCGCTCTCCCCTCTCCCCCCCCCCCCCTCGCTCTCCTTTCTCTCTCCTCTCTCCCCCCCCCCTCGCTCTCCTTTCTCTCTCCTCTCTCCCCCCCCCTCGCTCTCCTTCTTTCTCTCTCCTCTCTCCCCCCCTCGCTCTCCTTCTTTCTCTCTCTCCCCCCCTCGCTCTCCTTCTTTCTCTCTCTCCCCCCCTCGCTCTCCCCTTCTCTCTCTCCCCTTCTCTCTCCCCCCTTCTCTCTCTCTCTCTCCTACACTCTTTCTCCTTCTCTCTCTCTATCCCTCCCTTTCTCTTGCTCTCTCTTTCTGTCTGTCTCTTTCATTTGATCCCAGTTCTCCATTGTTCTTGTTGTGTTGGAGGTATATCCCAGCATCCTCTGACAACACTCTGAATATATATTTCTCACACCAGCCTTTCTTCCATGTAACATTTGGTGTTATGAAGCTCTGCAGTTCCTTTTACTGACATGTAACCTGGAGGCACACACTGCACAGGAGCAGAATTCTGGCCGCAGAGCAGTAAGCAGACCTGACAGAGTGAAGTGAGCGGACGGGTATGACGGCGCTGTCTTATGGAATGAAGAGCAAGAGATGTCAGGGTCATACAGCAGGGGGCTGGGGGTGAATGAAGCACAGCGTGGAAATCTGAGCAATTCCACCAAAGTATCCTGCAATGCTGTCTCTTTTCTAACTATTACAAAACTATTGTATCTATTACTTTTCAGTAGGGATGAGCGGGGGATTTTAAAGAGCTGGAATTTGAGGCAAAATGAGGTTACTTTCACACTGATCCACAGCAAAAAATGCATATGCATTTTTACTGTGCTTTCTGAGCATTTTTTAAAGGGTACGTGACTTAATAACTGCACCAAAAACGCTTCTCAGAGGCATTTTTTAGGTGCTTTTCAGGCATTTTTCAAGTGTTTTCCACAGATTTCAATGGAAAGAGGTGTTTTTGGGGTGTTTTTTAACTGAACAAACATGCTCCAAAGATGCTGCAAGAAGGAGTTTATACACCACAACGGAAGCACAACGCCCCAGTGTGAAAATATACATAGACATACATAGGGAAGCATTTTTCTTGAGCTTTTAAGGCACTTTTTTTTTTACCACAAGAGAGCTTGAAAAACTCCTCAGTGTGAAAGTAGCCTAATGCAGGCCATAGATGGGGAGAAAACCCGGTTGTTCAAGCGGCCGACGTTACCAGGAACGGTAAAAAAAATCAGCCTATTTTCATCCCGTCTACAGCCGGCAAAAAGTGTCCCTGCAGAGAGCTCCGCTATTTCTTTGACAGTTCTTTGACATTTTTAGCGGCTGCAACATTGTATCTATTTGTATCCATTTCGGATACAGATGTTTTTATTCGGAAACAAATATATACATTGTTGCAACCACTATAAATGTCAAAGCACTGTCAAAGAAATAGCTCTCTGCAGGGACACTTTTTGCCGGACTGGAATTCTCCTTCTTCTTTATCCTCTTCTTCTTCTTCCTCTTCTTCTCTTCTTCATCCTCTTCTTCTTCCTCTTCATCTTCTTCTTCATCATCCTCTTCTTCTTCATCATCCTCTTCTTCCTCTTCTTCTTCCTCTTCTTCTTCTTCTTCTTCATCCTCTTCTTCATCTTCATCATCCTCTTCTTCCTCTTCCTCTTCCTTTTGCAGGTCACTGCTCATGCGCAGATTTTTTTTGTCGGTAAAAAGATCGGCCGATTTGCCCATA